>NW_010254540.1:0-15589 GCF_000690775.1 Eurypyga helias
TGGGGGGCTCCGCTGGCTGCTCTGTTAGTGGCTTAAGCAAGTGCTGAGGTGGGTCCTGCTCCAGCTCCGGTCAAGTGGGAAACACTCGCGCTGGGGTGGTGGTTGCTTGCCCAGGGCCTTGGTGCTCTTGAGGGCTGGCCTTCGCTTTGGTCATACATCAGGTTGCTTTTTTCCCCACTCTGAAGGGCCAGGAGCTACGTGTGCCAGTGATCACAACCAAGCGGTGCTACTGCTTCTCCTCTCCTGAAGCCTTCCTGACTTTGCTTTTTCTCAGAGGTGCAGTGAGAGGTAAGTCTGGTCAGAAGAAGAGCAGAGGTAAAGAGTAAATCCCTAAATCGTCTGCAGGTGATGTGCTTATCTATCCAGGAGCTGCTTGAGGCCAGTGGATGAGGATCATGTTTGTATATAAATGATTATCAGACACTCCTGAAGAAGAAGTAAGCCTTTGGGTGATGTGCTGGTTTTGTTACAGGCCTGATGTTCTTACTCTTTATGTTAGGCTGACAAGCCCAAGTGTCAAAGGTTAACCCTTACAGTAATATAGTAACTGAGGTGTTCTTGCTCTGTGTTAGGCTGACAGTGCTGTTACAGGTTAATTCTTAGAATAATATAGCAGCTGAGTTTTTTTGCGTGTGAAGTTGTTTAGACGACATTCTGTTCTTCACTGTGTGCTGTTTTTGATAATATTCTGGTTTGTATTGCATTCTATTTTAATGGTATTTTGTTAGGATTAGCTGTTTTGACTTTTTTTTTTCCCCACTGTGCTCTGTTATGCACTATGTTATGTTCTGACCATATTTTGTTAGATTTGACTTTATTCTTTTTTTTTTTTTTTTTGCTATCTCGAGCTGTTTTGGACAAGGCACTAATTTTAATGACGTTGTAGATGTGAAGCTGCTTTGATGATACTCTGTCTCTCGCTATTTTGACAATAGCCTGTTTTTCAGTGTTTTTTCTCAATGCACATTGCTGGGAAAGGCTTAACAGAGGGGCCCTTTGCTTATTGAAAGCAGGAGGGTACATACATATTAGTACCTCAGTAGTGTCATTGTAAACTGAGAATTGTTGTTGTAAATTAGTGAATGTTTAAAAAATTTCATCCTTTTTGCGAACTTTGCTCATTAAAGGCTTATTATAATACTAAAAATCACACCCATAGGCTCATGAAGACCCTTCCCCTGAGCGTGCATGGTAGTGGAAACAATGTGTCAGCAATATTATAATTGTATAACCAATCATTGTAAAGGAGGTGGACTGGAAAATTAATGATCCTGAAAGTTTTGTGTATAAGTATAGCACAAAGAACTCTGTTCAGTGTGTGTGTTGGGCAGAGGTATCCCCCACGCACCTAGCCCTGCAATAAACCAATGTCGACTTTCTAAACTATCATTTGGTTTAGAGAGTTTTTAGTTTTCTGTAACAGTTTTGCCTGGGATAGAGTTTGTTTTCTTCATAGTAGCTACTAGGAGGTTATGTTTTGCATTTGTGCGGGATGTTGATGACACTGATGTTTTTGTTGTTGCCAAGCAATGTTTACATTAAGCCAAGGACTTCTTCAGTTTCTCCTACTGCCCCGTCCTCCCAGCTTCTTCTCTACAAGACACAGCCAGGACAGCTGACCCAAACTGACCAAAGGCACATTTCATGCCATAAGGCATCATGCTCAGTATATAAGCTGAGAGGAGTTGGCTGGGAGGGTATTGCTGCTTGGGGACTTGCTGGGTGTTGGCCAGTGGGTGGTGAGCAGTTGTATCACTTGTTTTTTTTTCCCTTGGTCTGTCTTTTGTTGTTGTTGTTTTCCTTTCCATTACATATTATTAGCATCATTATTTTATTTCAGTTATTAAGCTGTTTGTATCTCAACCCACGGGTTTTCTTACCTTTTCCTCTGATTCTCTCCCCCATCCCACTGGGGGAGGTGAGCGAGCTGCTGTGTGGTGCTTAGTTGCTGACTGGGGTTAAACCACGGCAGGCGAGTTCAGTGTTAGGTGTTTATAAAGCCGCTGTTGACTCTGTGTACTTTGCATTGTTTAGTGGCAGTAAACGAGCTTCCAAGTGTCTCTTGTACCCTCTCTCTTGTATCCTCGCCTATAGAACTGTTGTTAAACATCATCTGTAAACACGAAAGTGAAAACAGCTAAGACTGGAAAGGGGAGTGGAACACAATGGCAACACACTGATTATTGTGGTTTTGCTCTTAAAATCTACTTGCCTGCATCAGGTTGTGGGCCTTGCTGGAATGATTCGGGTGTCAGTGTGTTTTCTTACTGTGGTCCCATTGACAGTAGCTTTGGCTTTGCCTAGGCTGTGTTTTGCACTTCTTTCTGTGCTGTTGAGTACTTTCCTTCCCCTACTAAAATGTGGGATGCAGGTAGTTGGATCAGAAGTAAAGAATTACCCTTGCCTGTGCGCTCTGCTCCTAATTCCCCAGGATTTTGCTGCACTGATTCTTTGTTTCCTTGATTTTACATTTTGGTAGGTTATAAAAATGTTCAGTGCGAGCCAGTCCTCCAAAGCCCAGTTCCTCGACAAAGCACGCCAGGCTCGGGAGGAGCGGAGGGAGCTGAAGGAGAGGGAGCGTGCTGCCCTCCAGATCCAGGCTTTGATCAGGAGGTTTCTCTGTCGATGCCGCCTGCAGAGGGAGATAAGGTGTGTGAAATTCCACCTTCTGCTCTTATCTGGAGAGGTGTGCTTGATTTTTTTTTTTTTTTTTTTTTTTAAACTAATAATGCTCATTTTTCCCACTTTGGTAGGAGAGAAGTGGAGGATTTCTTTGGGGCAAATGAATCTGGCTCAAGTAAAAGAAGTGCTCTTTCTGTATTCAGAATTGCTAGGAAACTACTGTTTGTATTTAATCATAAAGAGGACAAAGAGGTAAGGTTGCTGCTCTGACATGCTTTTCTTCTTTTGAAGACCTATTTTAACATGTTAGATATGCCTAATTAGTTGTCTAGCGATTGTGCGGGTTCCTGCGATATATATTGACGTCAGAAATGTGATCTCTGTCTCCCAGTCCTTCTTGGAGAGATCTGCCTGTAGCAATGAGATAGATGAACCCTTGAATTGTTAGTAGCCGTTCCGTATTCAGCGCATAGTTTAACGAATGTTTTTCCTGGTGACTCCGCCAGCTTCAGTAACTGAGCAGTGCCCTAGGATTTTGTTAGCGGCATCAGTTCCCCAGGCAGGTACACTGTGGCAAGCTCACAAAGCTGTCTTGGCAGTGTAGTGTGCAGGCTGTTTATATTTTCTGCCCGTGCCCTGAATTCGTGGTTTCAGGGTGAAGCCCTTTGCTGTAGTGTCTATGAAATGATGATATTTGCCCCAGGGAACTGTGAGGGCTAATTATAAGGAAAACAATTGGAAAATGAAAGGCTGTATTTAAATTGCAGCAGCAGCAGGAGGTGATTTTTTTTCCTTAAGTGCAGTGTTACAGTAATAAGGTGCACTGCTGAAATATGTCTGTTCTGCTTCCTCTTGTCCTTCCCATTCCAACAACCAGTCAGTCACTCGCTGGGCCGAAGACAAGGCTGTGCTCATTTCCACTCCATGTCTGGACACTGCTCTCCGTTAGGATAACCACAGCAGCCAATTCTGTAGCTTATAATGGCTTTATAATTTGTGAGCATGTGGCAAATCCAACTGGACTGAAATAATTAAGGAGGTGTGGATGTGACCACAGAGTTCTGCTGAGAGCCATGATGGCTGGGAGTTCGGAACATGCTGCTGTGCTCATTAGCATGAATCTCTTCTAGCTGAACCCCAACGGGAAGATGCTTTTCCTGGCTTCAGCCCATGCTGCTGAGGGAGGCAGTTTAACAGGGGAGGCTGAGAAATTCCTTCTGTTGATGAGCACTGTGTAGCGTAATGTGTAGATGTACTCTCAGGGAAGGAGCCATCCATGCTGTCTGTAGGGAGTATGTTTGGAACGTTTGTTGTTTTGGTACAGAGGTATCTTGCTCCCTCTGCTGAGCTGTTCCTGGTGCTGTTCCAGAATAGCCCTTCCTGTAGTTAGAACTAATGCCACCTTTTGTTTTTTTGTTTTTTTTTTTCCCAGAGATTTGAAAAGCTGTGCCGTTGTATTCTTAACAGTATGGATGTTGAGAATGAGCCCAAGGTCAGCAAGGTGTTGGGTTTTTTTGCCTGGGGGTGGGAGGGTTGTTTGGTTTTTTTAATTCTATGTGTGGGGATTTCGGTTGGTGGTATTTGAATTTTTAGCTTTCAAAAGCACCTGCACACTCCTGAGATTCTATGGTGAATGTTTGGAGAAGTTCTTTAATATTCCTCTGATACTTTCACTATATGCAGCTTCGCTACGGGAGGTAGAGAGCAGTTTCTTCCTGTGGTGGGTGGTGTGAATTCTGGGGAGAGGCATAACTTGGTTCTGCTGCTGGGTTGAGTAGGACACTGAGACGGTTTTGTTACAAAGCTTCCTGGTGATGCACTCTGCAAGCCGGTATCACAAATCATCACTGCTCCCCTTTGTTTCCTGCCTTTCTCAGGTGTGGTACGTGTCACTGGCACTCTCCAAGGATCTTACGCTCTTATGGATCAAACAGATCAAAGACATTTTGTGGTTTTGCTGTGAATTTCTCAAGCAGCTTAAGGTAAGAAACATTTCCTTTGTGTTTTGTCTCCCTGCATTTAATGGTTCTGTAGTTTGGCACAAAGATAATTTGATTTATTGTTTATTTGATTTTATATTTATTATTTATGTGACTTATTGTGTTTGCTATCGCAGCCTGACATCCTACAAGACTCCAGACTGGTCAATTTGCACCTCACGATGCTTGTCACCTTCACAGACACTTCAACTTGGAAAATCCTGCGGGGAAAAGGTTGGTGCATCCGATTCAATACTTTAAGCCGCTGATCTGGGACTTGCTCTTGAAACCTACTGGCTGCTGTTTCTGCACCCTTTCTTCTCCCCAGGTTTACCACAAAGATTCATTACGCTCCTGTGTTTGCACGAAGCGTGGAATGGGCACCAAGGATTCCCTTGAGATTAGACAGGCTATTTCCCTTAGATCGATAGTTTCAGCGTTTTTATAATGCTCCAAAGTCTCACACACAGGAAGTGTTCAGAGGATGATGGAATGTGGGTTTAGCTCTGTTTTTCTGTAGGACGTGCACACAAAAAAATAGACAAATGCCTTAAATCAGACTTGATGTGAAATGCTGCTAGAATGGTGCTTTTGCATATCAGGGCAAGGACTTTGTGCAAGAAGGGCTTAGGAGTGGACAAACCGCTCTGTAGTGTGTGAGGAAGTAAAGAGTGGAGCTGTGATGCTGTTTTAGTAACGTCAGTGTTTTAACCCGAAGGTGAAACCCTGCGGCCGGCCATGAACCACATCTGTGCGAACATCATGGGACATCTGAATCAGAAGGGATTTTATTCTGTGCTGCAGGTCAGTCTTGGGCTGATACAGTTATGTTTTCACTTTATGCAAAACGAGCCCCAGCACTGTGCTGTGGTCCTTGTTCCGGAGGAAGCTTTGATGATGGTGTATGTGATGGTGTGGCAGGGAGAGGCTGGTTGTGGAGCGCTGGTGATTCGTGTGAGCTCATATTTGACTTCAAAGCAGAGTCTCCCCATTTGAGACCAAACACACTGTCTCCTTTTTGTCACTACTGCTGAATCCAAATCCTACTTATTCATCTTCTAGTGAGCTGGACAGAAAGGGCTTTTGAATGTTTTTCCAAACTTTGCCACTGCTGTTTTGTATATATTTGATTTGTTTACTGTTCTGTACGGGAAAGGAGCTGATGTAATTTTATTAATCTTTTAAATGAGGATGCTATTGCCAGGCAGCTATGAGCCTTGCCTGTAAAAGGCCTGGGAACTGTCTGAGTACAGATCTAGAGAAATAAGTACCGCAGAGTGTCTGATTTGATTGCAGTTTCTCTGTTATGCCATTATTAACTTGAAGCCCTTCTAGTTCTGCCAAATGACTTGTAGAAACTGTTTCTTAGATTGCTTTGATGTTCTTTTTCTCTGCTCTGAAAATAAACATCATGTCTTTCAAGAGTAATCATAATCTTTTTCTGAGTGTTGCAGGGGGGTTGATTTCTTTTATTTTTTTTTTTTTTAATTCCAGATTTTGCTCACTAACGGCTTGGCACGATCCAGACCTTCCTTGTCCAAGGGCTCTTTAACTGCCGTCTTCTCTCTGGCATTGCGGTAAGGCAGCCAGAGCCGCTTGGCATGATACGCAGCCAAAGTCACCCGTATTGTGTTTTTTGAAGGCTTATTCTGCCAGTCTCTTTGTGCCACTGAGAGCATCACCCTGATGAAAGAAGCTGCTTTAGGCAAATCGCTCACTTCCCTGTCATCCTTTTTCAGATCAGAATGCTCTTAAATCAGTAATTAGTGTTGGTACGAGCCTAGACTTTGGAGTGCGATTCCAGTGCGGAGTACAGGGTCTGTATGCCTTTCTGTTAAAGCGTCCGAAGGGGTTGGGGTTCTCTAGCTAAGCACGGTTGGGCCTCTTCACGACAAACTGCTGATGCAGACACCCTGCTACGCAGTTTGCAGGGGCAAAGTTTGCTGAAACAAGAGCTGGTTGCAGGTCTTTCTGATGATTCCGTCTGGTTTCTTGAAAAAAAGAAAAGGATGCTGTTACCCTGACCTCTGTCCCTTCCCTTTGAAAATCTGCAGCCAGTAAGGAGCATTCTTTTAAGACTTCAGTGCTTAATTGTTGGCCACTTCCCTTCTATAGCTGTCACTGCGTGGTGACGTTCAGTAGGGCAGTGGATGTCCTTGAATATGTCGTTTAGCTTCTTCCTAAGGAAAATATGTAATTACTGGCTTCATGGTAGTGAGGAGAGAATGGGAACTTGTGGGATGAACCACATAACACCTATAGTGCTCTGAGTAGTACAGATGTGCTGTGTAAAAACATTGGGCTGTGTACTGTTTGGCTTCCACTCCTTTGAGTCATGAGCAGTTTTGTGAACTTGCTATGGTAACAAAAGTGTAAGTAAATGTTCTTTTTCCAATGATGCTTCTTGATGAGGCAGAATCAGGCCATTTGGAACGGCTCAAAGGCTGTGTATTGCTTTGCTAGGTCAGGTTACTGGCACTGAAGTATTTGTCTCTCTGTAGCCCTGTGGTTGCTGCACAGTTTTCAGACAATCTGCTGAGGTCGTTTCTGATCCATGTCATGTCTGTGCCTGCTATAATGACTCATCTTGCTACTCTAACACCTGAGGTAAGTGGGTGATGTAATAGTACCAAAAATCCACTGAATAAGGCCACTTGTTATTCCATTTTGTCAGGTCTTGGAACAGACCATTGGCGTTTCTTTGCCAGTTTCAACTCTGTTGTGGAAACACTTGATCCTTACACCCTCCAGATACTCTGGGTCTCTAATACCACAGGAGTTGTTAACACCAGTGGGATGATGGGCTGAACTGCTTTAGGATAAATAAAAAAATAGAATAAAAATAAAGGCATATGTGTCACACAACTTGAATTGTGCATGCTGTTATTCTTCCATTTCTGTCACCGTACTCAGAACCATAGCAATCATCAGTCCTGCATGGCAAAGGATCTGTAGGCTGTCCACTAATCTAATTTAATGTGACTGCTCCTCTGTGTGGCGCTTCTCAGCCTTACTGGCAGTTGAATTCTCTCTTTCAGCGTCTGGCGGTGATAGAATCTCATGATCTTTTCCGCAAGTTCATCTTATTCTTAAGTCATGAAGCACAATGCCGAGATGTCTGTGTGTGCCTAGAAGGAAGTCACACTCTTTGTCTGTTGGGTAAGCACCTGTAAAACTACTTAGTCTTTATTTTTTTACTGTGCTTGGAAGAGGGTCTGGAGTCAAATCTTCATTCTCCATGGCTTAGAGCTGCCTCCAACTCATTTATCCATATTTAGATGATTTCTAAATGATAATTGAGATTTATTTGGGGGTATTGCAAACATGGTTTAATGCCATTGCAAATGGAGGAAGGATCAGAGACTTTTTGTGTACATCTTCTCATGCCCACACCGTGAAGTGTTATCTCCGCTAGCTTTTCAGCTGGGCTGTGAGGAAGCATTGCACTGCAGCAGACTTGAATCTGTCTTCCCTAATGGATGTGCCACTGAAATATTTAAGTTCACACTTCTGTAGAAGTAACGAGGAACAGTTGGAACTCAGGAATAACCATGGATCGTCTGTAGCTCATAGTACTTTGTAGAAGGTGTTGGTGGGGTATGGATGAGAAGGCAGCCAAAGTGACTGGCTACCGTAGTGGCTGACGTGTGCTGGAAATGGCTTGCTGCAGGGTAGCCTGTAATAGTCATTCTTCACAGAAATCCTCTCCTGGACTTGAAACGAGGTGTGAGTTCATTTCATCTCTTATGTCTGCATCATCTGTTCCTCTTCTAAGTCTTGCTGTGCTGCTCATTCCACTAGGTAATCTTGTGTACTTGGGCTCCTTGAATGATAAAGTTCTTGAGGAGGAGACTGCTCATTTTGTGGGCGTGCTCATTCACATGCTCTCCTACTGCCAGAAGTACGTATCACAGAAGAAATCCAACCTCACCCACTGGCATCCTGTGCTGGGCTGGTTTTCACAGACAGTGGATTACGGGTAAGTGATGGTGACCTTATGGTGATGGATGATTAAGCCTCTCTCTTTTTTTCCTTTTTTTAAAGCTGCAGTGTGTTTTTATGTTTTGAGATGAACAGTGTGACCCTATTCAGAATAACTTCTCAGATATTTCAGACTATATCTGCGCAATATAAACTGCTGCATTCATACACAGATTATTACATGAGGAAATTAATTTAGTACAGTTAGACTGGTAAAGAGTGGCCATACTGGTACATTTGACACAGGACCTGTGTATCAGCTTTTCCTGGGAGGACCGTCCGTAGGGTGGGTGCACACCCCATTTTGACTATGAGCTAAATGTATCGCAGTATCACTGCCTGGTGTTTTATTCCAGCCTGCCTTCTACCCTGTCTCTCTGACCTGTCTTTCAGATTGAATGAGTCCATGCCTCTGCTGACAAAGCAACTGCAGCATCTCTGGGGAGTCCATATGATCCGCATCCTCTTCAGTGATGTGCTCAGCAAGAAATTGCTGGAGAATCAGGAAATAGCTCCGCTGCCAACACAGCCGGTTTCCCCTCAGAACAGCCTTCCCATGAAGAGTCAGTTCTGGAGGGTTGCTTTTTCATCTGTGTGTGTACATGTGTCTTTTGCAGACTCACAGACTTTTCCACTTAGGCTGAAAGCTTTGAGTAATGACTTGCAGCAGCTGATTAGGTGGGGATACGGTCTCTCCTATTTGTAATTGCTGCTCAGAATGCCTCTGTGACCTGGGGCGAGTCTCTTATTTCAGTGCTGTGAAAATATTTGCTTATTTGAGCAGGTTTTTTTCATTGTTTCTCAAGTAGCTGAAGTGCTTACTGCATAACTTACTGCTTCCCACGGCAAGATGGGAGGCCGGCTTCCCAGATGAAATGCAAGGTGAAGCTGGCTCGTGGACCTGCGATACGTGGGGATTCTGCAGAAGAGTATCTGGGATAAAACAGCTGTAATCTAGCTGTTTTCTAGCTGCTGCCTGTAGCACTAGATCCCATGGGCGTTAGTTACTGCAGTTCTGGTAAGGTTTTAAGCTCCAGAGTAATTCCCTCACTGAAATATTCTGCATTTTTGGCAGAACGCTGTACAGCTGCTGGCCAAGTCCACCAAAACCTACTGTCTGCAGAGTGACTTTGCTTAAAATCCTCTTTATCACAGGGCTGCCAAGTGGCTGAGAATAGGGAATGGTTTGGAATAGCACTTGGATCTCCTGAGCGAAGGTCTCGTGTGTTTCTCTGTCACCAGATCTTTTCAAGAGAGCTTTCCAGAAGTCCGCATCTGTCCGCAACATTCTCAAGCCGGTCGGGGGCAAGCGCGTGGACTCGGCGGAAGTGCAGAAGGTGTGCAGTATCTGTGTCCTGTACCAAACCACGCTTACGACGCTAACGCAGATCCGCCTGCAGATACTCACAGGTCAGGGCACATCTGTGCTTTTCAAATCACTTAAAATGTGGAGAAAAAATGGATTTTTCTTATTAAATTCTGTTGACTTGTTGGTAGTTTTATTACTGACAACGGTTTATTGACTGGCTGGGTGGAAGGCTTGTTCCATCCTGAATCATACGTCTGATCAATAACATTCATCACTTCTTTATCAAGCATTAACTCTCCAGAATACAAATTGAAGCAAGTTTTCCTATAATGAAACCTTGCTTACTGCATATCAAACTTAAGACTGAGTCAGTGTTTTTGAGAAGCCTAGCAATATTAATCTTTATGTGGTGCAAACGCTGAGTGCTTTCATACATCTTAAGGACAGATCACCTGTCTTAGGAATGGATGGAGGAGGAGATAAGCACTGTTTTGATCTACTGACTGGAGCAGGGGAATGAGTCCAGATGGATGCTTTGCTTGTGGCTATAGTGGTGACCACAGGTACAGCCCCATTCTTTGTGTTCTCACCTCCAAGGTGGCTGTAATGGGGATTGCATCACAGGAACTAATTCTTTCCTAAAGTTGCAATATAATTAGCAGTGAAGAGCTTCAGATGTGCAAATGATTAATGCCTCATTAAAAGCTTTTTTCTGCTTTCCTGGTGATTGCACATCTCCTGTTAATGCAGACAGGCTTGGGAGCCAAATGTCATGTTTATGTTCCCTTCAGTTAAGTGTTGCTTTGCAAAAGGGTCTTTCAGCTCCTGGTCACGTTGTCTCTCTGAGCCCGCGTGAACAAGCGGGCAGAACAACCTTTCCTTAGTGTGCTTTGTCTTTTCCATTGCTAGGCCTCACTTACCTGGATGATCTGTTGCCCAAATTATGGGCTTTTATCTGTGAGCTGGGACCACAGGGCGGGTTAAAACTCTTCTTGGAGTGCTTGAATAATGATACGGAGGAATCCAAGAGGCTGCTGGCCATGTTGATGCTCTTCTGCGACTGCTCCCGCCACCTTATCACGTAGGTAGCAAGCAGAGGGTGCTCTCTACATTGGGAACGTGAAGCTGTTGTGTTCCTGAAGTTTCAAGAGGAATAGTTAAGGTATTGCTGCCTTTGCATAAAGGTAATGAGGCAGAGTAAAGCAGCAAGCTTTTCAGGTAGAGTCCTGAGAAGTAAACGACTTTCCCCCACAGCCATGTGCTGCTTCAGGAATATACAGCTGGCTGAGCTCAACAAAAGATTACAGCACTGGCTAGGGAGGGGGAAGAAACATTGCTGCTGCTGGGCAGCAGTGGTGTCAGTCTGTAGCAAACACTTGAAGTCCAGATAAGCTTTGAGGAACAGTGTTTGAATACTGCTAAAGAAAGCTCCCCAGGTTAGGTGCTTCCGTATACAACTCCTTTGCTGTCTCACTCATAGACTTACACAAAACGAAGAATGGGAGAGGGGGTGGAGAATTGCTCTTGCTGGTCAGCAGAGACAGCTTGAATGATGAATGAAACCCCAGTTTTCTTGGGGATGAGTGTGTAGGTCCTTTTAGCTGTGAAATACCAGCTTTGCTTGTATCTCGGACCTTTCATACTGTCTGTTGTTAGGATCAGATATCGATCACAATCAACAAATAAGGCTTAGTTGTTTATGACTCCAGATCCTCACGGGTGTCAGTTGTCATAGAAATAAGAGCTGCTGCTAAAGAATAATGTGCCTTTATGAAAATTTCAACAGGGAATTAAATTTACACTTGTGCATTTGCATTCGTTTTCTCTGGTAGGATTCTTGATGACATAGAAGTCTATGAAGAGCAGATTTCATTCAAACTGGAAGAGCTTGTTACCATCTCATCTTTTCTGAATTCCTTTGTATTTAAAATGATCTGGGATGGAATTGTAGGTAAGTGTTTTCAGGAGCTTGAGTTGATGTTACTATTAGAACAACAAATGGCATATTTCGGAATTCGAAGCTTCTGCTAATTACTGCTTTGCATAAAAAAAGCCATGCTGCATTGTGTGGCATGAGAGTATGTCCCAGTCTTCTGGTGTCCAGGTGCCACTCTTGTGCTTGGCACCAAATACAATGCACTTTTCGATTTCCAGTAAGAATTTGTGTAACAGGCATGATGTGCATGTTGGTTTTTGTCAAGTTTAGCTTGCCTGGGCCATGTACTGGGCAAGAATGGAATACGGTGCTGTGACAAAGCAGAGCAGGCTTGCTGGGGTCTCCGAAGGTACCTGGTGTTGGTCTGTGTGCTGGTATAATTTGGGTGCAGTTCAGTTCTGGTAATCAGATGACGTAGCCCATTTCTGTTGTGATGGCTCAGTCGGAGCTGGCTGAGATGGCTTTGATGTGGCTAAGAGGTTTTTCACTTTGATCAAAGAAGAGACTGTCTTCTGGGAGGCACAAAGTCTCTTCCTTCCCTCTGAAGGCAGTGGGGGTCAGGAGAAGTACACCTGTCCTGTTAGTGCAGGGCAGGTGATCAACGTGTTGCTCCCGGACGCTCCTGTTACCGAGGGTGCCTGGACATTGCTGCTTTGTTCCTTTTGTTCAGAGAACGCCAGAGGGGAGACCCTGGAGCTGTTCCATTCTGTCCATGGCTGGCTCATGGTCTTGTACGAAAGGGACTGCCGCAGGCGATTTGCTCCCGAGGATCACTGGTTACGCAAGTAAGTGTCCAGCTCAGGGCAAGGCTCGCGTGCAGCTGCGGGCTTGGCCCGTTGCACCAGCTGCCTTGTGGGTGGCTGGTTTGGGATCCCGGAGTTTAAACTGAGTGTGTCTCATTCTGCCTGGGAGGTCAAGGTCAGAGCTGCTCCTTACGCGTGCATTTAAGGATGCCCTTCCTGTTGTGCTTCTCCTCTGTGCCGTAAGGATTAGCTGCTGCACATGGAGGGTGATGCTTTGAAAACTGACTCAGCTGCTAACAGCTTGAGTGTCTCTGGCCTTCTTAGATGTGTACACCTGAGCGCTTAAGTCGGCTTTGAAATCGTTACAGGTTTCCTCTCTCTCCTACCCCCAGCTCACACCTGGGCATTTCTCAGGGATCTCTGAATCTGTGCCTTTCTTTGTAAGGGACCTCAAACCCAGCGTGCTCTTCCAGGAGCTGGACAAGGACAAGAAACGAGCCCAGCTGCTCCTGCAGTTCATCCCGCATGTCATTCCCCACAAGAACGTGAGTGGGATGGGGGCAGAGGATGGGGACTGAAAAGCCAGTGACCTGGATGGCCTGGGATGGAAGGGACATGCGTCTTTAGCGTTTTGTGACATGGAGTTTGTGATTGAAATGCCAGTTGAACAAAAATCTTCTCCTTCCCCCCGACTTTCCCCAACATATTTCCTCTAAACTGTCTTGATCATTGAGGGAGTTTATTTGTGTGGGCAGCTGCGCAGAGCCAGCCAGCAGAGCCTGATGTGGCTTTGGTGTCTTTCTGCAGGTAGCAAATCTGCAGAGATGACAGATTTTTATGTAGTGATAGGAAGGGTGCTTTTGTTTTCAGTATTGTCAGTACCCTGTCCCTCCGACAGCAGAGCTTCAAGGATTTCTCTGCCCCACTGGGGAACGAGGAGGCAGATCCCACTATTTCCAGTGGGTAGATGACGGTGGCATCGTTGGGCCTAGCTGGGAACAGGACAACCAAGAGCTGGTTTTGGGCTTGCATCAGGAGCATCTGAAGCAGAGGAACCCTTGTGGATGAAGGCTCATGTTTCTTTTCTTTTTAAGAGGGTGCTGCTTTTCCGAAACATGGTTACGAAGGAGAAGGAGAAGCTCGGGCTGGTTGAGACCAGCTCCGCGTCGCCTCATGTCACACACATCACTATCCGCCGCTCGCGTATGCTGGAGGTGAGTGACCTGGCTTGCAGAGGCCAACCAAAAAGCCAGTAACTTGGCCTGTCAAGAATATGGAGCATGAGTATGTTTTTACCTTAACTGTGGGTGCTGAGGGACCTAAGTGCCAGTTCCGTGCTTTTGTATGAAGTGATGATACAGGAGAATGTGGGACCTTAGTTCAGTTGAGATGCTCCAAAGCTGGAGTTTGGACTAGGAAAAAAAGCTGGACTCTTTGAACACAAAATCCAGTGACAAATGCGGTTTTCTGTGGAGTATGAGTCTTGGGTGTGCCGCATGTCTGCGTGGTGTTTCACACGTATCCCCCTGTGACTGTCCTCTGGCCCTTCTGGTCTGTGCAGGATGGATATGAACAGCTACGGCAGCTTTCCCAGAACGCCATGAAAGGAGTGATCAGAGTGAAGTTCGTGAACGATCTGGGAGTCGATGAGGCTGGTATCGATCAAGATGGTGTCTTCAAAGAGTTTCTGGAAGAGATAATTAAAAAAGTGTTTGACCCCGCACTCAACTTATTCAAGGTATGACGCGGGGCTGCAGATGCTGCCCGTGGTGACCCGCTGCAGGCACAAACAGGCTGGCTCACTCCGTGTTAATCTCCGCTTGTGTGCAGACAACCAGTGGTGACGAGAGGCTGTATCCGTCCCCAACATCTTACATTCATGAGAACTACCTACAGCTCTTCGAGTTTGTGGGGAAGATGCTTGGAAAGGCTGTGTATGAGGTGAGCCAAGCGTGCCGCGTTAGGGTGCTGTCTCTGTTGCTCCAGCACTGCTCAGATGCAGTTCTGCGATGGTGCCCCTTGCCTCTGGGAGCATTTGGGGTGGGGGGGGTGACTGAAAAGGTGACTTGGATAAAGATACTGATGGTGGGGCGATCTGACACTTCTTCAGACATGTATTAAAATTAGTCATGGAGGTAAAAACTGGGACATACCTTGATGATTATTCTTGGTGCTGGGGACACTAGCTGGAATAGTCTGATATTTTGGTGTTACACCTTACAAGCCTCCATTTGTTGATACCTTATTTAAATGGACACGTGGCTTAAAAGGAGGGTGGAATGATGGTGACCCACTCCATGTAAGGAAGTTCTTTTAAAGGAAACACGGTGTTCCCCCGTTGCCTTTTTGCCCCTGCACCTGGATTTTAAGAGGCTGTGGTTTTCTTAGGTGATTTCACTATCTTGCATCTTTGCACTTCTTCCACAACACGATCTGCCTGCAGGCATTGTAGGTGACCGAAGATGTTGCCCAGGACAAGTATGCGGCAGGACCTTACCCGTGCGTTCTTGTTGTCTCTAGGGAATAGTTGTGGATGTACCGTTTGCTTCCTTCTTTTTGAGTCAGCTGCTTGGGCACCACCACAGTGTCTTCTACAGCTCCGTAGACGAACTTCCCTCCTTGGACTCCGAGTTCTATAAAAATCTCACTTCAATTAAGGTTTGAACATTACTTGTCCTCTTGTTCAACTTCCTTATCACTGGCTGCTGCTAGAAATACTAGACTTGCAAATGCCTTTCAGGTACAGATCATCTTTAAAACCACCCTGGAAATAGCTGGTGATTCGGAGCAGGCTGACACATGGCTGTCCTGGTTTTACTGGGACAAGCAGGGACGAGAAAAGAGTCTGAAGGTGTAAACCTAGAACCGGCAATCAGGAAATCCCAGGTTTTAGCCCTGCTCTTGTGCAGTCTCCCCGTAACTTAGAGGAGCTTGTGTATTTTTTATGCTTTGGTGCCTCGTGTCTCCTGGGGATCACTTAGTGGAAGAGTAATACAGAAACGCAGAGCTGCCGTTCCCC
>NW_010254540.1:15601-16050 GCF_000690775.1 Eurypyga helias
CTTCCCTCTCTGTTGTTCCTCTAGCGTTATGATGGCGATATCAGTGACCTGGGCTTAACGCTGTCCTACGATGAAGATGTGATGGGTCAGGTAGGTTTTTATGCGGTGACTCTGGATCTTATCTCTGCTTTGTTCCAAACACCCCCTTCGTGCTAGGTAGTGATGAGCAGAATTCTGGGCACTGACAGATCCCAAAGCCCTGGCTCAGGCAGTCCCTATTTCCCCTGGTTAGATTCTAGCTGCTCCACATGGGAGTGTCTCCCTTGCTTGTCTGGCTGATGCTACCATCAAGAGCCTTTGAAGCACTAAGAGAGATCCTGAGGGTGGGTGTCTGCTGGTGTGGGAGTGCCAGAAGTGGCCGATTGTGAATATAAGCAGCAGAAATAGCTTGGACTCCTAAGCAGAGGTGTCCTGGTGTCCTTAGAGCAGAGAAATGCACGTGTAGCCCA
>NW_010254540.1:16110-17757 GCF_000690775.1 Eurypyga helias
ATCGCAAAACCAGGCGTTCTGTTCAAGCTTGTGCTACGCAGAGCGCTTCTTACTCTGGTACTTGTGCTTGAGTATGTCGGGTGGAGGCTTTGTGTGGCCCATCTGAACAAGAATCCTGAGGGGACTGATCAGTAAATGACCTTGTGTTTGATTGTGGTTGGGGCTTAGAAAAAAAGCGTGTACTGAAAGGCTGGCTCAGCTTCAGTGGCTCTCTGAACTCAGCCATAGGATTCTGCGGCTTCGTTCAATATTTAGCTGTGGGCAGAGAAGAGCTTTTTCCACAAAAGGGTTGCCCTCTGACCCTTAATTCTTCTAGTGCCAGAATTTTTTCTTTTCTAGTTGAAAAACGTTGGCTTTTTTGCTTTCCCTGCATAACTGGTTTTCTTCTCTTCTAAATCCCTGTGAGTAGGGAGAAATTCCTTCTCTTTAAACGCAGCCGTTTCCATGAGAGAAACTTGAAGTGTGTCAGGAGTTCTCTTGGCCTTGAGAAGAAAAGGCTGTTTGTCAGTCCCTTGTGAAGGCTTGAACACTCTTAGTTGCACTTGTGCCTTAGGTTCGTGATGCTGTGTATGCATAGCTGGAAAATATGGATAGATGAGATAAAAATGCTTTCGCTGAGTAGGCTGTTGTTGCTGGAAATCTGTGGGGAGACCCCAGCTAAGCCTGAGCACTGTTAGCAGGGTCAGTCCAGTGACACGGAGCTTAGAGACCACCCAGTCATGGAGTGTTTATCTGGGGCAGCTTGTCCTTGAGAGCTTTGCCTGCTGCGCTTCCTTGTTCCGAAGCTGGCTAGTTCAGACCTAGCTGCATACACCTGATAGCAGCAGTGGGAGTGTAACTGCACCTGCAAAGCCGTGAGGGGGAACGGGAAGACAGCGATGTGCTGGTACAGCCCTGCTCCGCACCAGGTGAGGGGTGGTGTCCGCTGCAGTGGGCTGAACACCTCGCTGCTGCTCGGGATGGCTGAGCTTTCAGCCTTGAGGTTTTCTCCACCTTAAAAATGAAGGTAGGAAACAGCATATGAGAACCCAGTAAGACATTGAAGGCTGCAGGGCTCAGAACTTCAAAATAAACCAGAGGATTTTTGTTTGCCTTGTGCTTTGGCTGTGCTGAAGCAGCCAGGTGGGGTAACCCTGTGGTTCCAGCAAGGACTTGTGCATCCCTGCTAGGTACAGCAACGTGTTGGGCTCATTCCCTGTGCTGGGCTCCACTCTGACCTTGGAACTCACCTGGAACTGAAGCGGAGAGGCCACTGTAATATGTGAATAATGACTTTCTGCCCCTTAGCATTGGTGCAGAGATGAGTCATGACATCATGCTTGCTGTAGCAAGTGAGTAGAGGGTCCCTGCTACTGTCTGAGCAGTGCTGTCAGCTGAGCCCCAGGCCCTGGCCTGGCGGGGCAGGGAGGAGGCACTTCCCAGCTGTCTCACTTCCAGAGTGCTCTCTGCTTCGTGCCTTGAGTGCCCAGCTTGAGGGACAGCGAACTCGGGGAGCTCTGTCACTCAGGTGGCTCCAGATGCGACCTGTGGAGCAGACAGCTTTGGGTTGTGCTGCTCGACAGAGCTGTGCGAAGGCTCTGAGCTTGTTCAGCCTCTGGATTCTGGGATTGTGACAGTCCCCCAGGGCCCTCTGAATTGATCTGTGTG
>NW_010254540.1:17768-25961 GCF_000690775.1 Eurypyga helias
TTCCTCAAAGAAGGGCTGGCTCCACTGGTGGGAGAGTTGGAGTTCCCTACTGTTCAATTACTCAGTTAATAGTTAAGTGAAACTGGTTCGAGGCAGAAGCAGGATTATTACTTAAATTTTAAACCCTACTGTTTTAATGTAAAAATGAATGTTTTATGGGGAGGTAACAGCTTAGCATGGCATTTCTTTCCATTGTGGTTCCAGGCAGTAATTAGCAATACAATCATTTCTTCCCTCAGCTTGTTTGCCATGAACTTGTTCCTGGAGGGAAGACCATTCCCGTTACCAATGAAAATAAGTAAGTACAGCAATTAGATTTTTAAGGTCACCACTGCAAAATACTTTATTCTAGTTCCTTGGGCTTGCATCTGGAATGAATTGAGATAGATTGGAGTAGAAGGAGCACATAAATACCTTAATAGAATTTACTGGTTACAGTTCATCGGCAGAAATTGTATTAAATTTGATTTGCAAAATAAAAATTGACAATTTACTTCTTGAAACAGCGCTTCTGAGGTCAAAGGCACGCAGCCTGTGAGATTCTGCAGGATTTAATGATGGTGATAGATACAGACAGATGGATTCAAAGCAATTCAGGCACACAGTCGTGAACATAGAGGGCACAGATGCTCAAAGACACCTTGGAGCAGACAGATCTCAGAATGATAACATGTGGCAGTTGTATAAAGCACTGTTCTTCAGAAGAGGCAGTGGTGAATTCAAATGTAGTCGACAGTCGTACTTTAGACACAGGAAATCAGAGGAGACACTGAGCCCTGTAGCTATTTTCACAGATAACCGGCTTTTAGATAGTTATCGTAAATGTCAACTCCGGAGCCTGAAAACCAAACCCACCTTTTTGTTCCCTCCATTTTTTTTAAGTTTTTTTTCCTTCTCTATACCCTTCAGTGATCATAAAAGCAGGATAAAATATCTATTAAGCAGATGTGTGTTTGAACCGGTAATCTGGGGGTTGTTCTCTTTAATGGCAAGCGAAGGCTGGATCCTACCTGAGGATTTATCTTTGCTAGTGGTACTCTGCAATCTGATGTTCCCAGTCTTTTCCCTTCCTGAGCTCTGACCAGGGAGTTTGCATTTGAAAGGCTCTTTCTCGGGCTTGTCAGAAGTCAGCTCGGGGAGGAAGTTGAAAGTCTCCTGTGTTGTTCCACTCGCTTGCGGCAGAAACTTTGAAGCTTTTGTGTGGATGTGCACACAAATTGGTAGTTGGGAGGAAGCAGAAGCGCTGTAAGCAGAAGCAATCTAGAAACAGTTCTGTCTGGTAACGTTGGGGTGAGGTTACCTTGCCAAAAACCCAGTCAGTCAGTATGGTTGTGGTGATGTCTGGCGAGGAGCTGATGAGGAAGAATCAGCCAGCTCGGTTGTTTTGACTCTTGGTGAGAAGAGGAAGCCTGACAGTGCCTCCCTCTAATTAATACATGCACCTCCTCTCTTCCATGCTCCTGGGATGAAAGTGGACATTTCCTAAGTGGGTTTTTTTGGTGTATTGATTCTCCAGTCATGGGTTTCAATGCAGGTGACATCACATCCCAGACAGTTGATTTCCAGACCTAGAGAAGTGCCTGTGACTGGAGATCTGATCCTTTAAACAGGAGTTGGACACATGCTTCTCTCCGAGATGCTGTCTGGCCAAGGTCGATCAAGTGATAGAGCCAGCTAATCCCTGGGTTGGGAAGAAGCTCTAAGAAATGAGCAGGCAGTCCCAGAGGTGGGGGTAGGGACAAAGTTTGGGCAGAACAACAGCTCTTTCTCCTTAAGTAAAGAGCAGGGCCCGGGAAGGGAAAGCATAATGCATCTCTAAGCAGAGCTCATCCTTTTTGGGCTGGAGAGAGAGATCAGCATCCTTGTTCCTGCACTGGCGAGGCGCTTTGTCCCCTGCTGCACCAGCTCCCTCACTGCCACCTTCCCTATCACACGCAGGATCAGCTACATCCATCTCATGGCTCACTTCCGGATGCACACACAAATCAAGAGTCAGACGGCAGCACTCATCAGTGGATTCAGGTCGATCATTAAGCCTGAATGGATTCGTATGTTTTCTGCACCAGAGCTGCAGCGGCTGATCTCCGGTGACAATGCTGAGATTGACCTCGAGGACTTAAAGTAAGTGAGCAGCTTGGGCTGCTGGTCTTCTCACTCAGCAAACCAAGGTGTTTTCTTATAGGACTGGCTGGAGTTTTACAGGAGACTGACACTCTCACAACTTTCTGCTCCTAACTGAAATTTGAGGAGCAGAGACTAATGAAGAACATGTTCCTTAAAGCTAATTTGGCCAAAGTACTAACAGAGAGGAAGGCATTCTTCTTCCACTGGCTCCTAAGAGCAGAATTTCTCTCTGCTCTTCCCTTTTCTCTGATCAAGTGCCCAGTAAGCATTGGTGGGGGCTCAGTACTGTTTGCTGTAGCAGCCAGCCCTAACTCAGGGCAGGTATTGATCCATCCAGCACTGGTCAGCCTCTGCTGTGACCTGCTGCTGCAGTGGGGTCACAAGCCTCTCATAACCTTTCTCTCCCCAGAAAACACACGGTGTACTACGGGGGCTTCCATGGGAGTCACCGCGTCATCATCTGGCTGTGGGACATCCTGGCTAACGACTTCAGCCCCGAGGAGAGAGCCATGTTTCTCAAGGTAAATGCTGTTGTTTCAGCCCAGCCTGCGCTTTGGGGTAGTTGGCCTGGTGCTGTTCCCCAGGTAGCCGGGTGCTCTGCACTAGTGAGAGTATTGGAATGCTTGATGCCTTCAAATCAACATCCTGCCCCCCAGCAGAGGGGCAGCCCTGGAAGCAGAGTTCCTATAAATGCTCTGTGTCACCAGAAATAGTCTTGCATAGATGCAGCTTTCAAAGGCAAGCAGAGCTGTGCACTGGAGCTCAGCGGTGTTGTAGAGGGGGTGCTCACATGCCGGTCCAAGCAGCTGTCTGCTGCGGCTGCATTAGCTGCGTGTGTCCTAGCCAGGCTGCTCTCACTGCTGCTGTCTTTCACTGTCTGTCACTTTTTCAGTTTGTTACCAGCTGCTCCAGGCCTCCACTTTTGGGCTTTGCCTACCTCAAGCCTCCTTTTTCCATCCGCTGCGTGGAAGTCTCTGATGATCAGGTAGGCACCCTGCTTGCTCAGGTCTCCTGCATCCTCTGCCAGGCTTCTGGCAGGTCTCCTTCCCTGCCCAGCTTCCTCATCTCCGTCTGACCAGGACACTGAGGCATAAACATGTACGCTTTATGGGGCAGGGAGAAAACAGCCTTACACTAGTAGGACGCGTACGGATGGCTACAACTACCTCTTCCCACACAGAGCAGCACTTGGGCTCTGCCTGTCTCCAGGGTTGTGTTTTCTCCTCGGGATCTCCCGGTGCCTCTGAGCCTGTTCTCCTGTGCACCCTGGGAAGGGACCCTGTGCGTGTAACGGTCATTGCACTCACAAGAGAAGCTCCTTTCTAGCTGTTGTGGGGACGGGGCTTTAAGGTTTGACTCTCCCTGCTCCCAGCTGACGGGGTTTGCATTAGCACCTCTGCCCTGCGTTTGGCACCCTGCTTGGAGGAGGGAGCGCAGCAGAGAAGCCCAAGGGTGACGTACTTCTGCCCTGTTGCAGGACACCGGCGACACGCTGGGCAGTGTGCTACGGGGCTTCTTCACCATCCGCAAGAAGGAGCCGGGCGGACGACTGCCGACCTCCTCTACGTGTTTTAACCTCCTCAAGCTTCCCAACTACAGCAAGAAGAGCATCCTGCGGGAGAAGCTGCGCTACGCAATCAGCATGAACACTGGCTTCGAGCTGTCCTAGTTGCCATGGCCCTGGACTCTGCAGAGGGGGCTCTTGGAGCCGCTGACTGCTGCTGGAGGTGGAGGCCTTCGTGCACAGAGGGTGGATCAGCTCTGCGGGAGCTGACTGCTCACTTGAGGGCTGGAGAGATGCAGCTGATAATAGAGGTTTACAGGGAAGAGCAGGGCTAGACAGGGCTGGCTCTTCTTGGGCACTTCTCCAGGATGAAGAAAGTGATGGGCCTGACCCAATACACTTCACTTGACACCCACGTAAATCGTCTTTAAAAGCAAACCCCGGGGGAGCATAAAAGGAACATTAAAAGTGCCAGTCAGATTAGTGACCGTAATACCCCCCAGCAGGCTCTGCAGTCTGGGCAGCTGCTGCTGTGGGAGTGTTTCTTTTTCCTTTCCCAGGAGATGGTCCAGTTTCTTACTGGGTGGAAGTCAGGCTGTGGAAAGCTTCACAAAGGCAGAGCCCACAAGGAGACGAGCACGAGGCGTCAGCGTTGGATGTGCCACTAACGAGCACCGTGTACTCAGGACGGGGGCTGTGCAGGGGCTCCCTGATGCCCTTGCCCTATGCGAGACCCTTGAGCTTGTCTCTGAGAACGAACCACTTGCCCAGACTCCAGAAGCAGCAGGTTAAATGTGAGCAGATGGACCCTGCCGTTCTCAGGAAGGCTTCGGAGTGCTGTAGGTTAAGAGCTCAAGCAGCAGGCGTGGGGGTCAGCGTGCTGAGCCAGCTGTGCCTCTGCCAAGCTCTTGCCAGAGCCTGTGCTTCGGACGAAAGGGACGGTTGTCTGAATTTGCTCAGGAGCAGAAACAGTTTAATTTTGTTTCGTTTCCGGAGGCTGGGAGCTGGCACGCAGCTCGGGCAGCCCTCGCACAGCACTCGAGCGGGGCAGGTGCCCCCTGCACTCTCTGAAAGGGGAGTGCGTTGAGCTGCCAAGAGCCCTCTGGAAACCTCCACTGGCAAAATTCCTCTTACTTGGACAGAAGTTTCATTTGTTTGCAGGCCCTTTTGTTAGGGAGACGTGCTGTTTTGGACCAGGACTTGGCCTCTCTGTAACAGCCACGTTGGCTTTGTTGCCAAACTGTTTGTTTTGGTCACTTTGTCTCTTTCTGGCCTTATTTTTAACAGTTGATGTTTGCCTGTAGCAGGCAGCTTTTTCAGGTGGTTGTGAAAAGGAGGAGGGGATGTTGTTGGGAAGGTGTGGACCCTTCCTGCCATTTCTAATGAAGTCCAGAGCCTGATTTAGTGGAAGAGCCTGGTCTAGCGGAAGGTGTCCCTGCCCATGGCAGGGGGGTTGGAACTGGATGATCCTTAAGGTCCCTTCCAACCCAAACCATTCCATGATTTGTAAGGTGTCTCTGCAGCTTTACAGCCTTGGGCCCTTGTGCTGCTGCACATCCTGCCCTGGGCCAGCTGAGAGGAGAGACTCTTGTCTCCTGGGCTGCTCTGTCCTCGCTGGGTTTCTGGAACCAAGGGAAAGCCACGCACGTTTTCCAGTTCAGGACAGGATTAAAACCCAGTCACCTTCTCCCCTTCCCCCATTGCTGCTCACTGATAAAACAAGCTCCCACAGAGGCTGCTGGTATCTCCCCTGGTCTCCCTTTCCCCTACTGTTCCCCTGGCACTGGTAGCCCTCACCCTGGACTCCGGCCCCCCTGCACAGTATGGTCGGGGGGGCTTGGAGCCTTCCTGTCGAAGTCAGCCCGCAGCAGCCACTCCGGCGCGAGGCTGCCATACCCTACCTCATCCTCTGGCTTGCCTTGGCCCATGTCTGGGGATTCGCCGCCCCGGCACGCTCAGCGTGGCACAGGTCTGCACAGAAAGCTCCCTGGGGTCTCTGGGAGACCCTCTTAACCACGAGGTGTTGCACATTTCAAACAGGCCAGAAAATCCTCGGCACCATTCAGCCCGGAGTACAGAGATAGCCTTTGCTTCATCTTTCTCTTCTGTCTGTCTTCAGCTGATTTTCAGAGAAGAAACCCTTTTTTTAGAACCATTGCCTGGAAATTCATCTTGAAAGCAGCATCAGGATCCTTTTTCTGTGTCAACTCAGTGATATTAAACAGGAGTGACTGGAGTGTTAGTGAGGACAGGAATGTCTGCGTCCAGAGGATTCAAGATACTGGACTAGGTGAGTCCAGAGTAATTAAATATGATAGTAAATAGCTTTATTTATTTTTTTTTACTTAGAGCATTTCAGCATTAACCAGTTGTTGGCTGTGAAGTTGAGAGGTTTAGTCACTGATTTCTACCCATCATGGTTCAAAATATCACACAAGATCCCTTTATTGTTTCCCTCTAGGGAAATGCAGTGTCTAAATAGAGCGCAGCGATTGTTCAGTGAAGTGAGTTGTTGAACACAGCAAAATAGAAATCTCTGCCCCCTTTTTTACCTTCGTTCCTCAGGAGTACAATTCCTAGAAAAGGTCTTTAACGCAGACTTAGCTATAGGTCTCTCCAAACCTGGAGCTGCTGCGGTACGAGACGCTCCATCCCATTTGGTAGCGGGCGTATACAGCGCGGTGGCCTAGCAAACGCCGCTGTGGCTGTGTGCAAGAATCTTGCTCCTGACTAGCTGATTTCTGTGTGCCTGGGAGGCTTTAATGCGTTTTTCCCTGAGCAGCAGGCTGCGAATGCGGACCGGTCCCTGCCCGCACTGCTGTGTTCCGTGTGGGTGTTGTTTGTAGGGCAGGGATGGCTTTGCCACGGGAGATTAATGACTATTGTTTTTCTAGAGAAGACTTGCTGCTGTGGAGACCTTGGTAACATCCCTTGTGTCAGAAATGCAGGGATGAGCAAAATAAACCTGGTATCAGTAAGATGATTGGTTGTCTCCTTTTCCATTCCCTGGCTCCCGCTCGGAGCAAGCGGCAGAGGGGACAGCAGAGCTTTGGGGTACCGGTACCTCTGCCGGGAGGCTGCGAGGCAGGGGGTGGGGGCTGCTGGACCCTTGGAAATCCCTTTTGCCAGGCTGGTTCCTGGTGTGTGGGCTCAGGTGCCCCTGAGAGACGGGCCCCTTGGGATCCTACTGATGGCGATAGGAGCGTCTCTGAGTCCAAGGGGCCTGGCAGGGTGGTTTGAAGCAGGGTTTGTTCTTCTGCCCTGGAATACACTTGGAGAAATGCTATTTAGATGGTTGATTTTGATTGTACATCTGGAAGAAATTCTTCCTGGAGAGGCACTGGGACAGGTTGCCCAGAGAAGCTGTGGATGTCCCATGCCTGGAAGTGTCCAAGGCCAGGCTGGATGAGGCTTGGAGCAACCTGGTCTAGTGGAAGGTGTCCCTGCCCATGGCAGGGGGTGGGACTGGGTGGGCTTTAAGGTCCCTTCCCACCCAAACCATTCCGTGATTTGGTTACGCAGGGTTCTGTGACTTTGGTCCTTGGTACCTTCACGAGAGTACAGGTGCCTCTTAGATGGTGGGGGTGGCGAGCCTGGCCCAGGGCAGGGGTTAGCAGTGCTCTGCGCACATCTGGTCAGCTGGGAATGGCACCTTGGGCCAGTGGTGGGAAGGAACACCAGGCTGGGAATCCAAGCAAGATCCCCCAGTGTGGGAGGGCGGGGCAGCATGTGTCCCCAGGCACTCGGAGCAGGTGCCCCATCACCTGTGTGCTGTTTTCCAGGAGTTCTGCTGCAGGCAGAAGCTGGAAGCAGGTGGCAAAGTTGTCCGTCTTCAGGGGCTCCGCTGCAAGGGCCAGGATGGGTCTGGACAGCCAGCGGGGCCAACTTTGGATCTCTGCGCTGAGGAATCTGACACATCTTGGTTTGGGAAGGGAGAAGAGGCTTAGGGAGATGTGGGCTGTGGGCCAAGGCTGCGCTTTGTATTTTAGAAGCTGCCCTAAGGACGAGCCACTGGAGCCGACGTGAGGTTCCGTGTTAATGTTCTAACACCATAGGTGCTGTGTTCCTCACCTGGCTCTGGAAGCATCCTGGTAGGAGCAAGGAGCCGTGCCTGCTGCTGCTCCAGCTTCCCCCTGAGCTCAGGGTGGGCGCGTGGCACTGCAGCCCTTGGCTGACGGGCTCCCCCGGCTTCAGAGCTGCAGCCCTCCCTGCCCCACCTCGCCCAGGAGCGTGGTGCTCGGGGCCATCCCCACGAGCGCTCGGGCTGCGCTGAGAAGAGGGAGCTGGGTGGTGGGAGCGAGGGAGAGGGCTCCCAGTCAGTGTGCAAGCGCCATTGTTTTGACACGGAGGCATATGGCGCCGTCAGAAACAGCAAAAAGAAACCCCACAGCAGATGCTGCCAAGAAAAGATGCGGCCAAGCCGAAAAGCTGGCAACGAGCAGCCAGGCCTGCAAAGCGTCGGCATCGCTGTTGCCATGCGGTGGGCTGTCGCGGCACGGTCTCAGCGGGGCCGGCTCTGCGCACGCCGCAGGGCTGTGACCGTGGGTCGAGTCTGCCCGCGGCCG
>NW_010254541.1:0-31621 GCF_000690775.1 Eurypyga helias
CTTCCCTAAGGAGAAATATGTTATAAAATGCAATAGGATTGATGTTGTTTCAGAGGAGCAGGTTCAGTGCTTGAGTTCAGGACAGGTATGGGTACATCCCATTGAGGCACAGTTCTCCTCTCTTTGCCTCCCATGCTCATGTCCCAGGAGCTCAGCAATGGTAGGATGTGTGCAATGTGCAAGTTGGGACATTGCTCAAAGGGGACAGAGCTAAGGAGCTTAGCATGTGTCCTGGTTTTCAGAAGTTTTAAGTTTTGCTGAGCTCAGTACTGTGAAGTTCACAATCTTGGCACTGCATTAATGCATAGCTTTGCCAGTAAATTTCTTAGCAATTAAAAGAAGCAATTTTCTCCTTAATATGCATTTAGGCAGCTATCATTACTCCTAGGTTGTGCAGGTGGCATGTTTTTGTGCATAGTTGTAGGTAAAGGACCTGCTGAATTTCTGCAGAGACCTTCCAGATTTGCTTTCTACTTTACAGGACTGAAAAAACAATGATATTTACTGGGCTCAGCTGCTGGCAGAGCAGAAGAAGCCATAAGCAGGCTCTTCAACCAAAACCCCTTGACAGCTCCATTCTTTCTGGTTAAAGTATCTCTCATACAATGTCAAGACAAACCCTCTCCCTCTCATCAGTCCTGCCCTCACCACATCTTGCAACATACATCCACTAACATAAGTTTCATCTTAACTGCTCTGTAAGCCATTAACTCTCTAGAAGCCGCAGTAGATACAAGACTGCTTGTTTGTCTTCACTTACATGTGTATAAATGGCAGTTGGTGGGAGACACTTTGTTTTCTGTGGCTGAGCTGTGCACTGAGCCAAATACTGTCCTGTGTCTCCAGCCAATTTTTCCCAGCCATATCCATGATCTATCTACTCCCTCCTCACCACAGGCCAGCATGTCTTCCTCCCCATGCCAGCACAGCCATCCCCTGGTTCCCCACCACTTGGAGGTGCTGTATGTCCTATCTTCATATTTCCTGCTTATCCAGAGCTGGTATTTTTGTTATCTTAATTCTCCAGATTTTTGGAGATATAGGTCTGTGTTGCCATCACCTCTCCTACAGGATCCTGCCTCTCGTGATGAAGTCCACCCAACTTCATGGCTCTTCTCCTAATCATGGCTCATCTCCTGATCCCAGCACAGACACACCTGTGAAAGCTTTAGCCTTCTGACATTTCCCTTCCAGTGCACAACCCCTAGGAGGCTGGTGGGAGTTCAGGAGGGGACATGCAGGGCTGGCTCCTTGCTGGGACAGAGTTCCCACCAGTGGCCTACAAACGTTGACACGTTGGTAATTCTCTGAGCTATTAAACTGGCTGGTCCTGCTTGACTCTACAACTTTGATCAAGAAATTCCTCTTGGGGCCTATGAAAACATAACAAACTCTACATTTAAATGGGAGCTTGGCAGCCAGAAATACGGGTAGTCCAAGAATCGTCAAATTAACAAATGCGATGACGCAGCACTGTTTTGTAAACACAGTGGATGCAGCTAAGCTCCCATGAAAACCCACAAGGCTGTGAAAACTGAAATGTTTATTCTTCCATTACATTCAAGGACACCCATAAAAATAAAATAAAGTAAATAGATGCTTAGACTAGAGGATTCCCAAATATCAAATAAGGGAGCAGGCCTACAAGTGGGAAAGAAAGACACAGGGGTCAGTGTTTGGAGCTGTTTTCATTTGTATTATCTATTTCCCCTCCTGCTCCTTGTCAGGACATCAAAACTGCATGTTTCAAGGAAGATTTTTATGTTGGAAAACCTCAAGTGGCACATCTAAAGAAAAAACCTGTTGCCCATGGCAGCACACATTTTCCCTAGTAATGCTGGATGTAGAAGCAATGATGTGTGTTTTGAGGGAGGATTCTCCCCCTTGCAGGCTGCCCTAATGACTCCTTGCGATGTGTTTACTGGAGGTATCATACACAGAAGCACTAAGGGGAGCTTCCCTTGCAGATGACTGCAATCCTCAGTTAGCTAAACATGCCCAGGTATCAGGCTATACATGGCATATTCCGGCATCCCTTCAGGCCACACATGACACAGCAGTACCCTTGACCTTCACACTTCATCTTCCATTTTGAGAGGAAGGGGAAGGAGGAGCGCAGATACAAGGTTATGAGCAGCCTGAGCAGCAGCTCTGGTGGCTTCACAACCTCTTTTGCGTTTCAGCTGCTTGCAGACTCTTATGCTGTCGGATTTTCAAGCATCTTCCAAGTCTTGTGCAAGCCTCCCTCCACATCTTTTCTTCCCTACTTTTTTTCTCAAAAGCTTTCTACTCCCTTTCTTGACCCTCATTCTGCCTCTCTTGTTTTTGAAAGTCCAGCACTTCAGGCTCTCCATATAGCGCTGAGGAACTGACCCTTCAGATGTTCCTTCCTATCCCTTCAGAAAGCTCCCTTCTCCTGGCAAACCCTCTTGCCTTCTCATCCTCCATAATCCCCACTTTTCTCATGACCTGAATCATTATCCCTGTAATTTGTCTTGCCTTTGTTTGACTTGTTTACCTTTCGTGACAAGCAGTTTAGAGCAGGGAACGGGGCTTGCTCTGTCTCTGGAAGTTTGCTACTCTCTGTGTCCTCTTTAAACAGCAATAAATCTTGAATCTGCCTCACCATGCCTCTGAGACTGCTTCAATCTTTTTTCAGTCTGAGCCTGATGGAACAACCCTCTGGCACATTCGGATTGCAGAACGGGTCTCCCAGAAGTGCTGTGGGACACGCACTGGACTTTCCTGGGAAGCGCAACTCTTCTAGCCTGCACTGAGGCCCAGGAACATGGAAGGTGCTCAGGGTGCCCTGAGGGAGGCTTTCCCTGCTCAAAGACAGAATGAAAGAAAGGACAAAAATTGGGGAAAATATTACTATAAATGGAGAGAATCCCATTCCCTGCTGGCAGCGGTATTTTGTGAGTCATGGTTATTTTCTTTTGAATACAGAGCTTCTCTGAGCTGATTAAGTGGAATTAAAAACTCGGTCGGGAATCCTCAACAGTTCTCTGTTGCTCTGATCCCTCTGGCTCTTGTTTTACCTTTCCTGCCTTTGGGAACACTTGAGGAATTCATTAATGAGGCCCAATTACAGAAAACTGTGGGTTTATAATCAGCATTCTGGCTCATGCTGGAATGGCTCTTTCAACTCCTCAGGATGTTAAAACAAACACCAGAACTCACCTTCCCAGGCAATTTTGCTCCTCAAAACACCCAAAATTAAAGCTCTCCTCAGAGCTGGCCAGTTATCCCCACCAGGGCAGAGCAGCTGCATTGCCAGTTTAGTGGAGGCTCCTCAGCAGCAGCGTGTTGCAGGACCCAGATGTCTCTCAACACGCTGCAGGGGATGGGGAGGCCAAGGCCAGGAAAAGGTTTCAATTAACTGTCAAATTATTGCCCAACATTGCATTTATTTGATCAAATGATTTGTACTGCATGCGAGACAGGGACTCCTGGGAAAACTTGATGCTAACTCTGACTGAGGGGTTGAGCTGAAAGGCACCCAGCAGGTCCTGGCACATCTCCTTGGGTTCAGATGGGCTCTTTTGGCATTGACTCAATTTCAGCATTTGGGATGAAGATTCTAGCTCTTTCCACAGACAGTGAACCTCAAAAATGGCCAGCTGCTGCTAATAGTGCCGAGTGTCCAAGATTGTCTCCACCACTAGAACGACTTCCTTGGGGTAACATGAAGGTCTTCAGAAAAACTAAAACAAAAACAAACCAATGACTCCCACAAACAACAGAGCTCTTGGAGGCTGGGTTTTGGTGTATATGTCTATACTGCTGAATAAAGGGAGCCAGTGATTAATTCCTGGTCCTGAGGAAAAGTAAGGCAAAGTGACTCACTCTACACCACCAGCTGCTCTGGAGCAGAACTGTCATGTCAGCATAGCATGGGCTGCCTAAGAAACTATTATTATTCTTGGTGTGATGTGGGCTTTTTTTTCAGTGTTTGAAAAGAAAGGTCAGACTTTGTTGCAGCTCACATGAATGGTGTTTTTGTAGTATGTATAAGTATATATGTTGCATGCCCTCGGGTAGAACATATAGACAGTGATGGTTCAATGCCTTTGGGGTAGTGTTGAAGGACTCATACGCTGGGAGGAACAAAGTCTAGCAAGAAGAGCTCGTTCATGCCACCTCCTGTGAACAGCCCTTGGCCAAACTATTTCCCAAATCAAGGCTGGGCATTGTGTGGGAGAAAGCTGGTTGGAACCATGTAAAGTAAGCTGAGAGGGGAACAAAAAAATAAGCTGTGTGGATGTGGAGGTATCCAGAGGGTAATCTCCTTTCATGGACCTCTTTTAGCAGTATGAATGCAGTGAGCATGTGTCTGTCATGTAATTTACCACATATCTCATAAAAGCTCACAGTTGAGGCACTAGTAAGCTTTTCCGTTCTCTACTCAAAGACCTAATTTCACAGAATTTGGAGGGCTTTTTGGATCCATTCACTGTTTTGTCAAGATTGGTTCAGAGGTTGCTGAGATTGGACTGAGATGCAGCTCCAGAGAAGTGTGTATATGGGGGTGGTATGAACACTTACGCCTCCTTTTGCTGGGAAATGGGGCAAAAATCAGATCACATAAACTCTGCTTTCTGGGTTTTTTTTACAGGAATGCTCTAATTTCTGAGCACTTCTGGCCCAGAAGAAATCAGTGTATAGCTCAGGGAGAGCGCAAAGCTCAACACTTCAGGATTTCCTTGATTCCTACCTATCAGCTGAGGCTGCACACTGCTTGTAGTCTTCTACTGCTCCAGAACTGAGGCTGTAGTTATTCTGTATTTCAAAAGGGAAAATATTCCACTTTCTAGTAGTCACTACCTGCCTTATGGCATGTACCACAAATTATCCCTCTCCCAAGCACCCAGCCCATTGCCAGGTAGGTCCGTCAGTAACCTGTTGGAAGTTTGGTGCTCCCTAGTACATACATATAGTTTTGCTTTCCTCAGCAGGAAAAGTCAAAAATACATCTCCATCAAAATCTGAAGAGGCAAGTATAGTCCCAGAATGTTACTTCTTGTTATCCAGCATCATCTACAATGGCAGCCGCATGCAGCCTCCTCAAATATGACAAGGGGCTGGAAGCCCTCCACACCAAGAAGACCAGATTTTTTAACCAGACAGATCATCTTCAAAATGGCTTTGTAGTCGATGTCCCTGTTGCTGTCACAGCCTCAAGAAGAATTATGGAGTCAGAATACAGGAACCAGGGACATCAAGCCTCCCGTACAGTCATATGAGGGAAGCTCCAGGATGGGCTCTGCTCTTGGGCAGCTCTGCAACTGCTTGCCGCTGAACCACTGGACTCCTAGGGCATGTAAGGGTGGGGAGGGCTGGGCTGGTGATGAGAACCTGACATCTGTGGCCCTGCACAGTCTGCGGAGTTCACGAAGCCGCAGATCATTTCAGCTTGATGAAGCCCTTTGGGATTTATGAGATTATTAACATTATTGAGAGCTGTGTCTGTTCACAGGGGAGAATATACCCTTTAGACTACATTACTCATGGTGTGAGTCACCATGTTGAATAACATATGTTTCCTATATTTGGTAGGTGACCCAATACATTGCACTTCCATCCAGAATTATATTCCAGATAAACACCACTAGCTTTATTTTTTTCTACTGTAAAAGCCTAAAACCATAAACCTAGGTGTACTGAAAATTGATTGAAGGTGTTTGCATTTTTCTTTTTCACGTAATCAGTTACAGGACTTGTACTATTAAGCCAGATCAGCTACATGCTTGCTTACAGCGTCTAGATTATACTGAGTTTGCATGCATTCTAATAGAAGATAGGATTACTTGACAGAGGAGGATTCCAGGGGATGGCTAGGCTAAAACAAACGAAAAGAGCATTTAACTTCAAGAACTTATGTAATTCCACTGGAACCACTAAGACAGTTCAGGTGCTTACAGCTAAGCACATGCACATTTGCTGGCATGGATGCTAACCTATTGTTCTTGGTAGGAAGGAATAGTGATCTATCATCATCGTCAAATGTAATGCAATGCTAGGGGCTACTTTCATTAGAGAGAATGGCAAAGCTCCCATTGATTTGGATGGAAGCTGGAGCAGGCTCTGACACTGGCGTAGTAAGTTTGTGTAAACAAAAGGTACAGAAAAAGCTTCTCATTACAAATATTTATGATGATTGTGGAGCCTGTGAGTCTTTTGGGTGTAGAGTCTCTGAGGTAAAGAGGTGTGGTGTGCTGGCACTTCTAAAGTTAACTAGTTGATTGTATGCCATGGGAGTTAGGGTGGTGGGTGGCTTAGAGAGCTTCTCCATGGTCTCCTTAAGGCACAGAAATTGTGCAGAGAATATGTTATGTTTTAAAGCATAATGCTGGCTGCTGACAGCAAGCCTAGTGTAATTTTGTGGATCTTCTTGATTAATGATGAAAAACTACTCTCTCTTATCTTTTAACTTTGGCGTAGCCCAGATACACTGGTGTTTCATCCGTCTTGCCTTGACAACATGTGAAACTCCAGTGGTATGACAGTGGTTTGGATTGGACTCAGATCAGGGGCAGCAGGACAGGGATGGCTTGGTAAGATGCAAGCGAGCAGCCAACTTCATATTTAGCCTCTTCTCCCCACCTTTCCCCTCACTAGCACAAAGATGTGCTTAAAAACCCTAAATTGACTTATGAAGGACAAGCCTTTTGAATTTAGCTTTGCTATAGTAGAAGACAATGGTTTAGCTCTTATTAGTTCACTTTCCTCTGATGTAATTAAGGCCGTCAGAGTCACTGAGGTTGAGTAAGGTCCACCAACATTAACACACTAAGTTTGGGTATGTGGCTACTGACTGCTAAAAGTTAAATGACCTCAATTGAGTGGTTTCTGAGAAAACATAAATTTCATTATAACACATTTCCACCTCTACATGTTTGCTTCTTGACTTTCTGCTACAGTGAAATTAGTTTTCTTTTCTTTTAGTTTTGCTATCCTGATGTTTTTAGAGCAGTGGTTATCAGCTCCCTCGCAGTGGGGAACCTCACTTTTTTTCTGATGCAGGCATGAACACCATTACAAACGCCATGTAGGAAATCACTGTCAAACAGGTGAATTTGCCTTTCCTATCCCTTTTCTTACGCATCTGCAAGCAGAGAGCAGACCCCTTACTACAGACAGGCTTCCAGTTGAAAATGACTGTTACAGTCAATCCTGAGGTTTTGTGCCATGAATAAATACTAGCTTACAAAGCAACATTTAGATCCAAACTACCCCTCCTCCCCCCTCTTTCACTGAAAAGTAAATAACAGATTGTTGTATGGCTCTATATCATCATGCAAATAGCAGCACAACCAAATAAAGGATAAATAAACCAAGAGTCATTTGAGAACATGTGAATTTCAGAGAGGTTTCAGCTCAGGACCCAATACCCAAAGTGTATCATGGTTGCTTCATGTCTGCAGAAGTTAAATTCACAAAGCTATTTGTATGCATCATAAATATTTTACATTTTTAAATCTACATCTTCTTTCACTATTAGATACTCAAATTTAAAATCAATGTACGACTTATTTCTTAATTAGGAACATAGCAATTATGTTCCTTGCACTCCAGCTATGCCTTTGATCCAGATCTAGTACAGTTCAATAGCAGAGAAATCACAATAAGGTACAAGAAAACCAGCAGAAGAAAATTATCTAACAATTTGCCACAGGTCTATATCCATTCCATATATTTTCTCATTCCCTTTTGACTCAAAGTATAATTACTTGCACTGCTAATGTATTTACTCAGTAAGTTTTAGGATCTATAATGGAATTATAGAAAGGGTATTCTTACTATGCAGAGGAGCACTTTTAATGCTTTTGAATCCTGTAAGCTTTTGAATTCCAGGATATCGTGTGGAGGCAGCATCTATGGTGTAAACAAATACCTTGTTTTTCATTTATAACCCTTCAATCAAGCTATATTTTTCATTTTTCTTTTTTATAGTATTTTGTAAGCCTTTCCTTTATTGTGACACAAGGACCAGAATAGCAGCAATTTCTTTAGTGTCATTTTCAAATTTCTAGTTTTTAAGTCCAAGTGCTAATATGGTGTATAAAATACATTTGGATGCTGACTACTGCACTCTGAATACATACACTATGTATCACATAAAATCTATCAGTGTGACACAGCCATTTCACAGAAGTTTTTAACTACTGTTTTACAAGGATGAGAGTAGCTCAACACAGTCTTTGATTTTAAAATCTTTACATCTATGAATTGTAATTAAAATCACATTTCTTTTTATTATTAACCAAATAATTTTATTCTTACACTCCTTTGGTATTCTTGGATAAATACTAGCTAGTCTTGATGACCTGTTTTTCACTGAGTTGCTAAGTTAGTACACCTGCTGCTATTGCAGTGCCTGCTTTTTACAGTAACTCCCAAACTTTGAAACTAAGATGTAAGTGTGGGAGATATAGGGTGTGGGAGAAATAAGAATTCTACCAGCCAAAGGTTAAAGTTTTTAATTCCCCAAGTCTTGATATGAAGATATTTTTGGGGGGCTAATTTTCTTACAATTCCAAAATGTAATTTCTCAATGCTTAGTTTTGATCTGATCCTTCCTAGATGTTATGAAATGTATTTATATTTTGTTCAATGTTATCTTAGTAGGAGATACAGCTATTCCTTGAACAAATTACTGTATGTTACTTAGGCTTGAAAAGCCAATCACACAACAAAAGAAGGCTCTGCACTCAGAACGCAATGAAAAGTTGACATCTGTTTTGATAATAGTTTATTTTTAGATATTCTCTAACCTAGTACTTGACCATTTAGTAACTGTATGTGATCAATAAATAGATCTGTGAAATTTGTTAAGATTAATGGTTTTTCATAAGTCTCACCTGTCTAGCCATAAATACTTAGTTTTTTTTCAATTTTTTGGCTTTAGAATTCATTCCTTGAACATTGGATTCAGGTTGAATCAGGTTGTGTGGTACGTTAACTTTCTACAATACATTTTTTGCGATCTGGAAGGCAGGCCCAATTATCCTGAAAATAAAGGACCTCTCCCTGGAGGGCAAGAAAAAGAAGAAGAATATAAACAAACTTTTCTACATTTTCTTGGCCCAGGGTCCTTCCACGTGAGAAAGGCTAAATTACACCTCCTGCATGTGTCTGCCTGCAATGTTATATTGCAATGTATGTACTTGAAAGACATGATCAGACATGACCAGAAGAGAAGCCGTTAAATCTAAAAAAACTTTTGTGCAGATCCTGCCTCAAACATCATAATCTGTTTGTTCATCTGATACTGGGAGAGGCTACAACATTAAGAGAAAAGAGGTTTTTTATGTACAAGCCTTGACTTGAACCCTTGACAGCTTTTTACAGACTTAGTGCGATATTAAACTTACTCCTAGCTCTCATGAGCATGAGATGTTCTAGAGTTTGCAGAAGACGTAGCATGTCAAGTGTGTCTTTCTCGTCCTTTCCTTTCAAGTTCTTTTCCCTGCAGCAAGGATGCGCTTTTGATAAATGCCGTGAAAATTTCCTTGGATGACCTTCAACAAGTCACTGGGAAGGGCTGTCATTGAGCCAATGAACACTGGATTAGGAGGCAAATCTCCTCATTCCCACTTGCAAAATGAAAGATAAAATACTCCTTCCCCTCTCCCACTTTATTTTCAATTGCTTTCCAGAGCAGGGACTGAATGATACCAAGGCAGGTATGTCAACAGTGAAATTCTGGTGTATTTTTATATTTTTTGGTAGAATACAATACCCCAGCTTAGTGCCATGATATCACACATGGTTATGATACCTCAGTACTTAAACTTCTGGGACCCTAAGTACGGCTGTAGCACCATAGAGTTAAATAAACCCTAATTTTTTGTACAGTTTCATACACTTTAAAGTAAATTGATCCTACTGTAATTTAAGTTGTAGGAGTAATACATAATAATGCTCTTCTTTTAACAGAAATGTTTCATTTTATAAAATATTGGGAAACAGATGAAATGATACACAGAATAAATATATCTTATTTCTTTGCATGCCTACTTTCAGTTGATCTTACTGAGGTGGTACTTGGCAGTACTGGAGGTTTATTATGACTTGGTTTTGTGACAGCAATTATACCCCAGGTAAAAATACTCAGACATGACTCACCAGAAGGAGGGATCTCTGGATTCCTATAGTCAATTTTGTAAATTGCATATTAATTGGAGTTGTGCACAAATATCCCCATGCTCACAGACTTTCACCGTGAAGTTTGAGCCATTTTTCATTTCCAGTTGATCGCTGTCTCTAGATGATATTAGGATGCTATGTCTGGCTTAGGCCTCTGGACTCAGAATAAATTCCAGGCATAGATTCAATTTTGATGGTACCAAAATCCTTGTAACGAGTTCAGCTCCAACAGGTGAGAAGATGGTGTGTTGTCCTGCTCTCCTGAGGTTGGTGATGTCTTGATCAAACCAAACCCAATTCAGGAAAATCCACTCCATCCTTGACCCCACACAGCACTGGGAAGGATGGAGGCTTTCAAGTGCAAAAGGAAGGGTTGGGGATTGACAGGGGCTTCTGGGTAATAGCTGTATCAAATAGTAATTCACCATGACTACCTTGGCCCAATAACTGCTGTACAGTTTTTCTTGCCTACTGTTAGATGTTTATATTTGCATTTTGACATCTTTAGGTAGACATTGAACTTTGGACATACTGAGAAGCCTGAGGGCTCTGACTGGCTTTTCTGAGACTTTAGGTGCATCCTTGAGCAACCTGGAGCATTTTTATTTGCTGTTTTTTTGTCACTGTGACTGAAAAATGTTGTTCTTTGAGAACTCAAAAGCACAATGGTGTTTAGATAAATTGGCTTCAGAATCCGTTTCATCATAATGAAAGCATTCACATCTCTACAGAGGATTATTTCACTGCTTCTGTGGCGCTCTCCACATGTGCTGGCCTTTCTAGGTTATTTTAATTTATGATTCTGAGCGTAGCTACAGGCGTTCTGCTGCTGGAACAGAGAGTGGTTTTGCAGAGCAAACATCTGTGGGGGTTTCCAGATGTAGGAAGAGTATGGAAGTGGGTGTTATCTCTCAATGGGAAGAGAGGAATGCAGCAGCAAATACTTCAATATAACAAAGCATGTGAGTAAATATTATCTATACTGTGCCCTTTAGAACAAGACAAAAGGAGGAACACCAGATAAAAAGTACCACACGTTGAGGCTTTATTTCAGTAAAGAGGAGTAGGATTTGATACAACTGATAATACCCACAATCCACCTACTTCTCTTTTCTGTCATGGGCATTTGTCTACACCAGATCCATCTCTGTGTGGGCTTATGTCCTACAGAATTTAATGAACCTGAAGCCTGTGACTGAAATTAAATACATGTTGAAAGTATTTGTGCATTACATCCCGTGAGAGGTGGTCCTAGGGAGAGAGTATGAAAACAAATTAAATCGTCATGAAAGAGAAAACTAAACGTGTTTTTATTTTTGCATGCCCATTGTCCATAACCTGAGACTGTTCAAAGCACAAGCGCAAGGAGGGTGTTTTTCCAGGAACTTCCCATGTTGATACAGCTGGGGATGTCAGAGGCAGACGAGGATTCACAGATGCCACAGAGATGTTGTAGGAATCAGTCCTTGTTAGCAAAGGGAATTAAAAATTTGTCCAACTAGGACTAGCTAAATTCAATTCTGCCTCCCTTCTAGCTTCCCTTGACTGAGGTCACACTTTTGCTGCTGCATCTTAGGCCACGTGGCGCATCAGCTGCCAATTTCAGCTACAGACAAGGAGCCTCCCTCCTACTCAACACGTAGTGGGTGTCAAAGGGAGTCTGGCTAAAAGCCTTTTGCCAAATACGTAAGCATGTTATTTTCTCTCAGGTTTCACTTCATGCGAAACTGCCTGAGAGATGTGTTTATATATCCACAGCACACATGAAAAGAGAACCAAAACACGGCAGAAACGGATAGCTGCGATAAAACATTTGTGAGGAACTTCTCGGAGCTGGGCTGAAGATCAGACAAGCTTATAAAAAGTGCAGGGAATGCTCATTATGGACTGAGTCAGCCCAGCAGCTCCTCCCTCCCCGCTTCAGTGGTTTTATTGTTGTCCCGAGCTGCTGGCAGGCACTAGGGAGAATTCCTCTTGGCCCTGCATCTGCCTCTCTGCTGGATGCAATCAAGCCCAGGCACTTGGTGCTTCTCTTGTCACTGTGAGGTCTCACTTGATGTGACCTCTCCTGACGGGATGCAAAATGCAAGGGAAGCCAGAAGTATTGTGCCGACCTGACCCATGCATCGTCCCAGGAAGATCGCAGCAGAGCTCAAGCAAATGCTACAACAAATGCTACCAGAGTACCAGATGAACGCTGAGGTGAACTGCAAGCTTCAGATGCTTAGATTAGATCCCACTTTGGTGGCAGGTGCAGACTTCCCCCATACAGCTAATATTAGTTCAGACTGGTGTGCTTTTCAGATGTTACCTCTCAGGTCCACTTTGGATGGGCACTCACCATAACCCTGCCGCTCACTGCCTTCTCAGCTGCCTAACACGTAAATGTGTTTCCAGCCGCATGAAATCTGCTCATTTTGTTCTCTCCTCGTTGCTTCATTTAAAAGTCATTTTGAGGAAGAAAGACCTGGAATGTCAGAAAAAAGGCAGTATCTTTCTTTTTTTCTTTTTTCTTTGTCACTGTGGAAAGAAGATTGGTCGATCAGTAATGGGCATTGTAACCCAATCTCCCTAGTCGTCTCTAAAGAAACTGCGTGTTCTGATCTGAGCAGCAACAGCACCGAAAGAAGTAGCAGTTGTTGTTCACCATGCTAAAAAAAAATAAGAAAAGGGAATTCTAAGCATCAAAAAGCCTTAAAGCCCAAAAGATGATCAAAGAAGAGTACTGCTCTGATCTTCCCTCACTGTTGCGAAAAAGCTCAGCTTTGGGTCGCGGGAACACAAAGGGTTCACCTACCTGGCATCAGAGCCAGCCAGGAGGATGCAGCCACAGATAGGTTACATGCTTTGTCTGTGAAAATGCAAGCCCTGAGTGTGTACATTCATCTTTCCATAATCTGTTGAAGCACAGTTTCTGGTCACTGGAGCACTGGCTGGTCACAAGTGTGCAAGGAGATCACTTCTTAAGTTGTTGTTTGTCTGCCTGTCTTTACAGGTGCTGTCCCCTCTCCCACAGCATCTGACTGCCTCGCAGTCTTTCATCTTTAACTTCCATGAAGAATAGAGGTGCTGCTATACCATTTTATTTGCCACCTGCTTTGCCAATAACTTTGCTTTCATTTTCAAAGCTTTTTAGTAATATTTTGATCCTCCCAAGGTGCTGGAAGCTGAGAGACTCCTTGTGCAAAGGAAGAAACGGAGTTGTAAGAGTGCTAAGACTCCTGCTCTGAGCGGCAAGAAAGGGCCCTCTGAGCCAAAGCCGCAACACAGAAACCCCTAGCTCACTGACTTGATCTCAGAAAGCCAGATGTCCGTTCCACCAGTGCAAAGAATCATAACATAGCACCCAGCGTTAACGTGTCCTTTGCCTAACAAACTACGTGGTGTAGGCAGTTTGTCAGAAACACAGATCTGGTACCCAGCACGTCTGTGTTTACCAGCTGCCTCCTCCCCAGGTGTCTGCTAGGTTTACTGGGTTGCTAAATGATACAGCTCTTTCCCATGTCATGCTTTAATGCCTTGCCTCATGTCATACCTATGCACAAAATTGTATCAGAAAAGCAGTAACTAAGCACTTTCTGTTTTGCTAGGAATCAAATCTTGAGTCCTTCTTTTTAAGCTGAAATCCATTGCACTATGTCAGTGTGTGTTTATGATTGTCCTTAAGGGTGAGACACCACGTCTCCCACTGTGAAGTCTATTTCCACTAAAGGTCAGAGCACTGCCTAATTCCCCTGCAGAGGAGAGATGGCAAGTATGCTAGCAATAGTCTATTGCAGATTCCCCCCAAAATGAAACCACATCCATGGTACAGCACAATGGACATTTGCAGCCAGGCGGAAGAAACAGGAAACAACAGGAAATTACCCACCAAGTGTTAAAAGGTGATTTACAAGAGCAGGTAGAAACTCAACACCTGAAAGACAATGTTAACATGGCTTATGCCAGGGAACCTCGACTCTGCAATTTCGTGTGACTGTCTGATGTGACTGCATGTAAATCTCGTGTATATTCTGCAGTGGTACAGTCCTAGGAAAGCCTCAGTTCACCTTTCCAAACAGCCCAGCAGAACACAATAGCACCATTTTAATCTGCACCAAGATTAAATCTGAGCACTCCAAATCAGACTTTTCCTTTCATTGAATGTAAACAATCAAATCTCACTGTGAAGCCCTTTCCTGCTTTACTCAGCAATGGGCTCTTGCATTTTGCCTTTCTTTTATTTAATGAACACTCTCTAATTTAAATGACTCTGTAAATAAAAATGTGTTTCGTATTCAACAGGATGTATCTGAAAATCTATTTTATCCTAGAAGTATAGAGTTGGAGGAAATCTGACCCGAGCAACACTCAGAAAAAGCTTTTTAAGTGCCAGGATCAGATTGTTATCTCCTTCACTCCTGTCTAAATCCAGAATATACCTACTGATTTCTGCAGAGCTGGTCCAGAGTTACATAAGAGAAAATAAGTTAAACATGGATATTATGCTTTTACACTACTCTCTCATCACAGGTCTCATGCTCTAAGTATCTTGCTCTGCCTCCTGCTACCTCCAGGTGCCCTTACTCAGAAACGCCCTTGCCCACTTGGAAAATTAGGTACTTGGAAGCACAACAACAGCCTTCGCGATGCCAGGCAGGCTCCCTGGCCTCTGCCTTCACCAGGCACTGCCTGGGAGACCCTCCGGCCTGCTCCTGCAGGAAGCAGCCTGAGCTCAGGGTGGGTCCCCCTGCCCTTCCCTGAGCACTTGCTGGGTGAGGCAAGTGCTCCCAAGCGCCAGAAGGCAGATTTAACCCTCTGCGGCCAAATCCGGAGGTCAGCGAGAGGCCGCTTGTGACGTGACATCCCATGTGCACTGCCGAGCTCTGTCGTTTGGCAAGCGCCTTTCGTTCTGCAAGGAACTTCAGATAGTGTCAGTCATCTGCAAAAGCGTAGTTCGCTTTCTAATCAAATCACAGAGGAGGGGAGACCAAGAAAAAAGGAGAAACTGGCAGGGAAGTCAGTCACTCTGGTCTGTAAATAATTAAATGCTGAGTGGTGCTCAAATGTATACGTTGTGCAAGCTTTGTTTGCCCTCCCCCTTCTCGGAGGCTAATTTAGAACATATCACAGTTTTTGCAAAGGCATTCCTAATACTATTGTGCTGCAAATCCTGTCTGATCCAACCTTCAAATATTTATGTAAACTGAAATATGTCTGGAAAGAAGTCAAAACAAAACAAATATGCCACACAATCTGATTCCCACATATTCCTCCCTCCTCATTTACATTCACGCTAAACCCTTTCCAGCTAGTTCCCAACTGTTAGGTGGTGGTTAATGAGTGATATTTGCAGACCCCATTTCTTTGAGTGTACTGATGGCTTTACGTCTTGCCAAACAATTCAGTCAGGAGTTTTAGGTAGTTGCAAAATGCTCTTTCAGCTTTCTTCATTTTTTTTTTTCCTTCCACAAATAAGTACAGTATTTGGGGGATTTTTAGTATTTGTTATTATTGACAGTGTTTAGAAAGAGCTAGACTTTTTAAAAATTCAAGTGGAAATCTCGCTACTCCAGGGTCCAGGGTGTGCTTACATACCATATCCTTCTTAGCTGACAGATGCCAGTAAACTCAGGCTAGATATGTTTAAAATGCAGCTACTTGTAGAACTCCTCTGTACCATTTGCAAATTGCAGCTGTCTCTCTGTTTGCATAGATACGGTCGACACATGCTGCCAGTTCGCTTCCCAGAGGTTCGGCGACGCTGAGCAGCGCGAAGGATGCATGTGAAATGTGCCACATTCTCAACTGACTCCTGCACACGACCGTCCTGCTGGAGGTGATGAAAGCCTGAAATTTTATTGACTTCAGTGGTGGAGAATGCTGCCAGGGCTGGAGAGCTCAGGGCGTGACAGGCAGCTCCCTGCCGGGAGACAAGGTAGGATGACAGGCTGCATCCGTGGTGGCAACGTCAAGGAAGCTGGGGACCCCGACTCAGGAAGTACCCAAAATTATTTGTCCCTGAGCATTCAGTGTCTTGTGGGACAAGTCCTTGTGGGGAAGATAGTGTTACTCCCTTCAATAAGCCTTCAGTCCAGCACCTCTGCCATATATGGGGCATTTTAAATTGTGCTTTTACCCATATACAGCTATTTCAAACACTTCATTTGGAAAGCAGATTGCATCTGCTGCTGCTGTGGAAGGTCTGGATGACCTTGCCATGCTGAGCAGCCTCAGGGCAGCCATAAATTGAAGAAGAACAAAATCCCAAAGCCACAGAGGTGGCTACAGCCTCCTGCTCTTCAGTAGCAGGAGGAAAATGCAGAGCAGAAAACAGACCCACCCCCATGATGCTGTAATTATGATGGAGTGCTAATGGTGACCTCAGAAGCATGAGGGAAAAATACCTTTCCAAGTGGATTATTTTTAAGAGTCAGATGTGCTGATCTGCTGTTATGGGAATATTTGCAAGCAAGAACGAGATGAACTCAATCTGGAATCTATATAGCTTTGGGACATATTTGGGAGGAAGAAACTAAGTATGTGACCAAGTTGATAGGGCAACAGCAAGAGCGATAGGTGGTGGCTTATCCTGTTTTATATTTTCATTTTTGTAAGGGTTTGAATATAAAACATAGATCCTGATGGGATTAAAATCTGTGACACCTACCTGACAACCTTTTTTTTTTTCTTCTTCTTCTGTCTTTAAAATCAAAACATTGATTTAAAAAACTGGCTATATTCAGTTTTTCTGAGTTCTCCCTCCTGGCAGTTCATATTGGTTCCCCACCCAGTTATCTGAGAGATAGGACACTCATGTAGTCAGGATCTCCATTTTGGTTTCTAAGAGACTGGCAACACAAGCATCTCAACAATCCTTCCCTGCTGCCTGGTGGCCCCATGAGTGGGAATCTCACCTGAGAGACCATCCTGACCCTCCATAAGCAGACCTCAGGGAAAGATGTTGTGTCCAAGCTGGTTCCCTAATGGCAAGTCAGCTCTGCCAAACCAGAGAAAGTTTGGGTTTGAGTTAAATGTTGTTCTTTCCTGCAAACATCTCCCAGAGAGTGTGATTCACCTGATTCCTTCTCCTGCGTTAACAGAGTATTTTGTAAATCTTTCACCTCTGAAACCTCTCTGGTCATATCTTGGTGATCTGTTAAATGAGAACTAAACAGAGATTCTAGTTATTTTTCTCCAGAGATTACATTATGAGGGAACACCTTTAATCTCTCATGGAAAACAAGCTTTTATGTAAGGATGTGTTTCTGTTAATTACTACTAGACCATCTTGAAAATGTTCTTTGCTCAGACTACTCGCCTTGGAAGCTTCACTACATGGAAGATGAACAGTATCAAAACTTAAACATCTCTCATGTCAGTAATTGTTTTGAACTGGGCTTATTCTGCTGTTTCTATAAGATAATGCAGCAATGGAAAAATGCAGCTAGCCTCTGTGAAAGCCAATCAACTCCAACCTGGTGAAATACTGGAAATAACTGCATTTATCTAGGGAAAAATTCTGCATCCTGAGTCTAGGCAGAAATAATTAAGAAAAAGATGGAGAAAGAGATTTCTACATTAAATATGGGTTGATTATTTCTCAAAGCAAGACCCAAAACGGGAATCTGAGTCTGGGTGAGGTAAAGTAGTATGTGTGCATTATTCCTTCTATGTATGATTATTAAATCATGTCTTTTTTAGACACCAAACTTTTTAATCCTCTTTTGGCACTGAAACTGCATTACTGAAGTGGGAGTAGGCAGATTTTAAAATAACAGCTCGTAACTTTAACCCTCTTTTAAATTTAGGGAGTTTTGTTGCCAGGTGTGTCTTCTCAGTGTTTTAAAGCTCTGGAATTATTCTGATATTTATCAACTGACAATAGAAAACCTTTAGTAGAGGCTAGGCAACTGGGAAACTAGTTAATGAAATGCAAGATCTTCTGTATTTTCTTGTATTGGTATTACATTGCTATAACTGCATCACACACCCATCTTGGTGCCATCTGCAAACTGACTGAGGGTGCACTTGATCTCCTCGTCCAGACCATTGATAAAGATGTTAAAGAGAACTGCTGCCTGGTGAGTACTGAGTACTGAGCCCCAGGGAACACCAATTGTGACCGGCTGCCAACTGGATTTAACTCCATTCACCACAATGAAGGTGGTGGTCATCCATCATCATTTAGTCCCACCCACTGAGCCAGTTTGTTACTCAGTGAAGAGTACACCCATCCAAGCCATGGGCAGCCAGCTTCTCCAGGAGAATGCTGTGGGAAATGGTGTCAAAGGCTTTACTAAAGTCCAGGTGGACAACATCCACAGCCTTTCTCTCATCCACTAAGTGTGTCACCTGGTCATAGAAGAAGATCAGGTTGGTCAAGCATGACCTGCCTTTCATAAACCCATGGTGACTGGGCCTGATCACCTGGTTGTCCTGTATGTGCCATGTGATGGCATTCGAGATGATCCGCTCCATAACCTTCCCCAGCACCAAGGTCACGCTGACAGACCTGCAGTTCCCTGGATCCTCCTTCCAGCCCTTCTTGTAGATGGGAGTCACATTTGTCAACCTCCAGTCAACTGGAAACTCTGCAGTTGGGCCCTGTTCAGCCAGGCCTGTCTAATTCCCCCAGCAGTTGTGAGTGCACCCCATCATGCACCATGGTCTTGTGTATGTCCAGTTTGTGAAAGGGTTCCTTTACCTGACTCTCCTCCACCAAGGGGATGTCTTCCTTCCTCTGGACATTCCCACTGGTTCCAGGGATGTGGGGTTGTTGAAGGCAGGTTTTACCAAGAAAGACCAAGGTGAAGAAGGCCTTGACCACCTCAGCCTTTCCCGTGTTTGTCCTCTCCAGGTCCCCCGCCCTGTTCAGCTGTGGGCCTATATTCTCCCTAGACTTTCTGCTGAAGTACCTGCAGAAGTCTTTTGTGTTACCCTTTACCTCCCTCACCAGTTTAAATCCAGGTGGGTTTCAGCTTTCCTAACTCCATCCCTGTGTGCTCAGAGAGTGGCTTTGTATTTTTCCTGCATCTGTTTACAGAGTTTCTCCTAACTGTCCATCCCATGCAATGGAATGTCGTACATTTCCAGATGCACCATCCTGCTTTAGCTGTTTTAGGCTTTCTGCTGCAGGAAAAGGACAACTGAATTGGGGCCCAGATGCTTTCTGCTGAAGCCTGTGAAAAACAGCCTGTCTTGGCCTGCACTTGTAATACGGCAACACATCATCCAGACATCAAAGGGACGAGGAGAGGAGCACATGCAGGTGACTTTTCATTAAAACTCTCCCTTGTTTTTCATTTGGCTCAGACAAGCTATTCATTATGTGCTCTTGGCTCTCTGATCACCTGGATGCAATCTGTTCTTGCATTCATAGCATTTTCTCTGCTCCTGGCACAGGGTTTACGGGCAGCAAAGCTGTCTAGAAAAGAACTCAATTTCATTAAAGATTTCAAAGTTTCTTCAGATGCATTTTTAATTCTGTTTGGGGGCCAAACTGAGACCTCATGGATTAACGGCTCAAACTGGCCTTAAACCAGCATTTTCCCTTCTAATATACTGTGTTATGATTTTCTTTACCTTAGCTACCTTGTAAATGTAAAGCCGTAGAAACAAAATACATGAGACCAGTGAGGTGACCATTTTGCTCTGTCACTTAACCTGCATTTTCTATGTATTTTTACAATACTCATTACCTCGAAATCATTTTAGTCCTTCCTGTTTCTTCACTTCTCAGGGAGGTAATTCTTGTGGAATTCTCCTGAACTATTTTCATTGCTGCACTTTTTGCGATGAACATTCAGAAGGTGGTGCTGCCAATGCACTTGAGATTCTTTAACATCTGTAACATACAACCTACTGGTAGCACCTCCTTAATACTGCCTTACTTCTTAAGCAAGTGCTGCACACTGGTGGCTTCACTATCTGACCACGCTAAGAAGTAAATCTTCTTCATGTGCTGCATGAGCTCTCTAGTTGAAGTGTGACAGTAACGTGCCTTTAGGAGCTGAACTTGTAGTAGTTCAAATGCAAACCCCACACTCTGCTAAAAGCACTGGGGCTTGCTTCCCCCTCGAGGTCTCAACTACACCTGCAGCATTTACTCCTTTAGATGATGGGAAAGAGATTACATTCCCCAAACTTCTGTGCATTCAAGGCCCCCACATGAAGTGTCAATCACAGAAGAATATGCAGATACGCATAATGAGATCATTTCCTGTAGAAGTTTTAATCAAATTAGTAAATGGCACTGACATTTAGAAATCGTTGTTAGGATCTTGTTTGAAACCTTCTTTTGAGATGAATAAAGGTATTTCAGTCCCTTCTACATTGTTTTTTCTGGTTATCTGCAAGTTCATAAATACAACTTGCTGTTGTTTTAACCTTAGCATTTGAAGACTTTCATTGGAACGGGATTTGTTAATGGTTATTTCTCTGCTTGCCTCAAATACCCTTCATAGGAACACACACTTCAGGATCTCCAAGAGACCTCTCAACTAACTTTCAGTATATAATTCATTCCATGGCAAGTTTCAGCTGATGAGTTGTAGGTGTGTCAAGTCTATGTGAAACTAAAATGACTTTAAAACAGTTGTCTTGTCTTGTAGCAGCAAAATCATTAGTTTACATGAGTCAGCAACTAATTGATCCCTGTATTTCATGTTTCCACTTCTAATTTGGAGGTGTGTGCAATAGTAGATGAATCTACTATTATGGACTCAAGCTTTTTGTTTGTATACATATAAAACATAACCTTTCCCTTATGGACTTCATTTAATTGCAGAAACTAAGTTTTACCACTCATGTTAGAAAAGAAGTTCTGCATGTATTCTTCCACATATGTGGAAGGTTATTGGGTGGGATATTTTGATAGAAATGTTAGGCATGTCTGGAATGTGTTATAGGACAGCTGAAATTTTCTTTCAAGGAAGTGGGAAGCAGAAAGTAAATTAATTTTCTGGTAACATTTTTACCATGAAAAGGGACTATCCTATATTTGTTGATAAGTCAGTGTCTCCAGAATTATAGCAAAATACAGCTTTAATGTAATTTATCTAAAACCATCTCCCTGAGCACTCTATGTCTGTGTCTGGTTTTGAGTTTGGTGGGGTTTTTTTTTCCTTAGTCAGCCATTTCCTAGCAGTGGATCAAATCAATTTTGCATTTTGTTTGTAATCAGATGGTAGCACTTTGGAGTAGAGAAGACAGACAATGAGCACACCCATCTCCCATATTGGGGGACCTCCATTCACTACCATAATACAAACATATAATTTGAACAACATTCTTTATGGTCATGCCAGAAGTTATTGGAGATACAGATTCCTTTATGAAAAAATACCATTCAGATTGGGTCAAAGTAAAGAGTCTCTCTGCTCCACTCTGTTAGCCTTATGGAGGGTTGTGAATGTGGTACACCAGTAAAAAATAGTTCACATAGTGCCTTTTTCATATCAATAGGTTCATTCTTGGCACAGTAGGATGTGATAGGCAGTACTGCCCTATTCTGACATGCTTCAGATGGTATTGTAAAACATGAGTCCAAAAGCCGAGTACAAACAATGATATGGTTTTGCTTGTGGTACCATAATCCTCACTAAACACATTGTCTGGTGTGCATTACTGCTCTTAAAACAGGGAATTTATAAACAGAACTTGGAACGTGGCTAGGCCAGTGCATTAACTGGTATCCAGTGAGAGAGCTCCAGTGAGGCCTGAGGCTCTGCAATTCTTTCATAGCTGAGAGGGCATCATTACTGGAAACGTCCTCAGTTTATATCTCTGTAAACAGCTTTCTGTGCTAAGTGTAAATGAACTGGGAGCCACACTTCCCCCCTGGCTCTTTGGCCAATATGAATCCAATTCATCTTCTGTGGGGTATTTGTGAAATAGGGACCACAGAAGCATTTCCATGAAAGTCAGTGATTGCCTAATCACTAACAGCACACTGCCTTGCAAGTGTACTGTTCAGAAGTTACATGAACTTCAGCTTTTCTTTAGGTTGTGAACATCACAGCAAATCTTTCTTTTTGGCTTTGAATTCTAGCCCACACAGTGTACCCACTCCACCCAATTACAGTGACTCAGATTTTGGGGAAAACAGGTTAGACAGAAATGTTGGTATTACTGATTCAAAGATAAAAGGAGGCTTGAGTTTGTCCTGTGTGATATACCTTGGACCCAAACTACTTAGGGGTTTATTGCATGAGGGCTGAATGAATACAGCATCTAAATATATGCTGAAATGATTTAGAAACTGTGAATTTGCTAAGTGACCATTCAGGGCACCGACCATTTGATTCTGGAATGGTTTTAGGTGGAGATCCATAGAAACAGGTCTTTTTCTCACTTGTGGAGGAGGAGCTATGATGAGCAAAGGTCTGTTCAAGAGATGTTAATTACAGTATAAGGGGTTTCAAGAAATCTGTGAAGCTAGAAAAGTCAAAACATAACTAAAGACATACTAACTCCTCTAATTTCCTCCTCTCTATCTTTAATTGTTTCTCTTTCCAAACAATCTGTAATAAAGGAGAGCCCAAGAGGAGGATAGATCTGATCTGAAGAAGAAAGCAATGAAGTGAATCTGGCAAAATAAAAAAATACTGGAAAATAAAGAAGAGTTGGAGATTGTTGCTAAGTAAACAGAAAACCTGTTTCAGAATACTGGAAGATATTTGTTTAAATGCTGTGCAGTTAAAAAAAAAATATAAACCAACTCATCTTTTCAACCTGCAGATCAGTCTCTCTGTGAAATGTGGAAAGAAGATCCCACCCAACCATTTAGAGATTGTACATGAGCACAGAAAAAGTTTGCGCAGCTAACACAACATCCTGTTTGCCAAGATCATCTTGCTCTAATTCTCTTGTCAGCAAAGCCACTTTGCAGAAGAACTGTTAACTCACAAATTGTTTACTTGATTTTTTAAATTATTATTATTCCTAGCAATTTAATCAGTTTGATATTCTTTGGGCTTTTTTCCAGTCCCAGAGCACTGACAAATTCAGTTGAGAACACAATAAACTAAGTCAAATCAATGCATGTGAATGGCCACAAACGTCACATTGCTTATCTTGCTCTGTGAAACACTAAGCAGCTGCTGGCTTTTAATGAGGAGGAAAAACAAAGCTCTGTTAGTATTCCTGTGCACACTTTGTTATTTCACTTAGCAGCTGATTTTGGAAAAAGAAAGAAACAGAACTGATCTGATGTCTTTCCTCTCAAGATCAACCCACATCCTTCCTAGGGCAGGAAGAGCAGGTGAACAGGACACAGGACATTTGCCACTTCTATGGCTTCAATTATCTGGTTTATTCCATGGCTTCCCTGAGAACAACAGCAACAAACTCCAGCAATGTAATTAGTTCAGCAGAGAAGTGAAGACGAGGGAATCTGCTGAGGCATTTTGGCATAGGCACACCGAGTGTTGAAAAATCCCTTCTGCAAAGGACTCTTCCTGGCTCTGTGAGTAACTCTATAGGGAGCAATTGTCTCCTCAGATGTGCGGTTTGTCCTCACATGGAGAAGAGCAAGTTGCATCTGGCTTAGTAAAAGAAATACAGGGCAGGGGAAGGGGGGCTGGGGAGGGAAGTAGCAAAGCAGAGGATTCAAAGTCTGAAAAGGCAGCTGGTGCTGGGAGCCAGAACTCTGTACACATGAGGAAAACGTTCAGGAGCCCCTTCGCTTGCAGGTCCGTGAGCAGCTGCATGATGGTTCCACGAAGGCTTCACGTTTTCTATCTTGCATTCCAATGCTGAATCATCTGAGGTGTCGTCTCCCACCTACCTAGACCCAGCTCCCATATATCAACAGAGGAAGGTGATGTGGTGAGAACCTGGCAACCTGCCACTGACCCCTCAGAATGAGAACTGTGGTGAGGCTGTCTTAGGCACGTTACAGGCTCAGTCTCAAGGTGCACGTAGTTATGAGTGGGAGGAAGCATCCAAGGTGTCCATAAAAGGTTGCTGTAAATGTCATTCCATGTAATAAGCTAAGGTAGGGAGCTCTAAAGCACAGATAAGGAGTTGTTAAGCCAGAGGCAAACACGCTGAAAGTAAAGTGCTGACATCTGTTCATTGCCAGGCATATTTTGGAAGCTTGAATGAGAAAGGAAGGATGTAGGTGATAACCATAAGTGCATACGTGAACTCTGCAGTCTTTGGCCACCAAGAGCTAACGCTCAGGTGAAGGCGGTGGTGTGGTTGAGTCACCAGCATGAAAGCAAAGGTTACCAGAAATGTGGGCTCTCCAGACTCTATTCCTGGTTCCACCAATCCCAGTCCAGTCTCTTTAGCTCCTTAGGCTTGGATGCACATAACGCTGCTGCATTCCTGAGACCTACTAAAGAAAAGCTTCTTCATCATGATTATTATGAGGTGAAATGATGCAATGATGCTGGTGTATGGATGATGACATGCTGTCATGGCATTTGTGACCCTAGAGACTTGTCACAGGGGGATATCTGTATTTCCTCCAGAGGTGTACGATCACCCTGTTGAATCTGCACTTCAAGGGTGACATTCAACACAAGCTGCTGCAGATGTCATCCACTTCTGCCTAGACTTCAGCTGATGGGTAGTGTCTGCCAACCCCACACCTGCAAGGGGGAGGATGTGGCCGATCTCGCTGTTTCAGGGGAAGGTATGCTTGTGGGACTAGCTCATGAAATCACCCGAGACAAGCAACTAAGTTCAGATGCTACTGCAGGATCTACATTAGCCACAGAACAATGTCTCTTATTCCCCTGACAATTTTTTATAGGCACCTTCCTCTTGAACCCCTTTTGTTCAGCAATGGACAGCAGAGCTGCAGTAGAGCAATATTAAGAAAGTGAGTATGTCTTTGGTTCAGTATGCTTAGCTCTCACAGAAACTGCTTTCTGGAGGGGCTCCCAGAGTCAGGAAGCTAGTATTTACCTTCCTATCAAATAACAGTTATTAATATGCCACAGTGGGTATGCTCAAATTTATAGTACATCAAAAATTTCTATGGTGTGGTCCTGTTAATTTACCCTGTACACAGAAGTCAGTTGACTCAGCTTTCACCACTTCAAAACCTTACCAAGGCAGGGATGGAAGTGCTTGTTTTGGGTATTTCCCAAAATACAAAAATAGTAGTAATAAAAATATAGAAGGCATATGGTGGGCTTGTGTCTGGGGATGCAGCCGAGGCTGAGCAATACGTACATATTTCATTTTTTTTTCAGTGGGAAATATGTTTATTCTTTGAGGCTGTAAGAAAACTAGTGGTTTCTTGTTCTGAGCCAGAGTTCACATAATTGTGTTGTAATAAAATATGCTTATCCTGTATCTGATAAAAGTAATATCCTAAGTAACATAAGGTTTAGAAGACAATTAACTATTAATTCTTCTGCTTCAAGGTTCTTGGGGTATGCAAACAACTGAGAAATAACTACACTATTGGCACTGGGAATCTTACCCATATCTGAAACTGTTTGGATTAGAATAAGACAGAAATAAATCCTGAGGTACTAAGAGATTTAATAGCATGTTTTTGAAATGTCATGAAGGGAGAAAATGTGACACCAATTACACTATGACACCAAAGTCTTAAAGGTTTATTGCTTTTCCCATCCCCTATCAGGTGGGTTTAGAACAAGATAGTGTTCAGATATAATGAAAAAAGGAGGTAGTGGAACTGGAATAAAAACATCACAGCATTTGCTTGTAACAGGTCTCTGTTCATATGCTTCTGCCACAGATTCAGGAGATGAAGAAAGGCAACGGAAATGGTGTCAACCAAGAGCTTGTTTTGCCTGATGCACTCGAAAAATTGTTCAATACTGGTTCATCCCAGCAAAGCTATTACCCTTTGAATGCTAGAAAGGTCATCTGGGGTTATCTGCTGCATAAGTACTGGCTGCACAAATTCCTGGGAGGGAGCTTAGCTCTTGCACTGTTCCTTCTGAAACAATGATATTTGGGTCGTTGTTTATGAATCCGTCTGTGATAAGTCAGTCGTTTTCTCTGTCCCCCTTTCAGATGGCCTGTAAACAACTTTCCAGATAGGCTGACATCCCACTGTTGATGGGAAGCTCTGGGTGAATATCCTTTTGTGTTACTCCAATAGGAGAGGGGTATGTTTTACCGCTTCTCTGCTTGGATAGCAGTGGATAAGGAAATGAAAGTTTTACCTGGACCTAGCTGATAACACTGACTGGAATCCAAATGGAAGTCAGCATATTCTACTTCTCACTCTCTGTTTCTATAACTGAATACTTTTGGAGGACTGTAGGTGAGGAAGGTAGATAAAGAATAACAAACACTGTTAGCAAAAACTATACTTACCTTATCTTATCACTTACCTTATCACTAAGCTGAAACAAAGGAACATTTCTGGATGGCATAGCTTACATCTAAAAGGGTCTTCTGCTGTGAATTTGTGCAGTCATTCAAATCATGCTTTGCTTGATTTTCCTCATTAGTAATATATTTGTAACAATAATAAACTGTCCTTTTTGGCATTTTCATAGAATCAAAGAATAGTTTGGGTTGGAAGGGACCTTAAAGACCATCTAGTTCCAACCCCCCTGCCATGGGCAGGGACACCTTCCACTAGACCAGGTTGCTCAAAGCCTCATCCATCCTGGCCTTGAACACTTCCAGGAATGGGGCACCTACAACCTCTCTGGGCAACCTGTTCTAGTGCCTCAGCACCCTCTCTGTGAAGAATTTCTTTCTGATGTCCAATCTAAATTTACCCTCTTTCAATTTAAACCCATTACCCCTTGTCCTATCACTACAGGCCCTTATAAAATGTCCCCCCCCAGCTTCCTTGTAGCCCCTTCAGGTACTGGAAGGTGCTGTAAGGTCTCCCCAGAGCCTTCTCCAGGCTAAACAAGCCCAATTCTTGCAGCCTTTCATCATAGCAGAGGTGTTCCAGCCCTCGGAGCATCTCCGTGGCCTCCTCTGAAGAGGTCCATGTCCCCCTGCCATGTTGGGGGCCCCAGAGCTGGACGCAGCACTCCAGGTGGGGTCTCACGAGAGCAGAGTAGGGGAGAGAATCACATCCCTTGACTTGCTGGCCACACTTCTCTGGATACAGCACAGGATAGATACAGCTTGGTGTCATCGGCAAACTTGCTGAGGGTGCACTCAATCCCACCATCCATGTCGCCAACAAAGCTGTTAAACAGTGCTGGTCCCAATACTGACCCCTGAGGAACCCCACTTTTTATTGTGGAGGCTACTTTTTTAATTCTGTAAATACTCTGTTTATGGCATTGTTAGGGAAAACAGTGCTTGTCCAAGGTAGAGTGAGATGCTACATCTGGCACTCTGTTAATAGCTTTTATATCAAGTTCTGTCTATCTGACAAAATGATGCTGATCTGAATTTTTTACTGTGGGTCAAATGTTGGAAATCAGTAATTGTTAAATTAGTCCAGTTTACATGGGTAACGTCACCGGGGTCTGGTTCTCATTCCTTTTAACTGCAAACTGAAGCAGTATTTAATAATACAGATTGCTCCTTAATGTCAGTAATTCATTCAGTTTGAACTGCTATGAGTGGCTTTGGCATTTTGATAGTTTTTTGATGTGCAAGAAGCCAAAGGGAAACAGTACTGACCATTAAAACTAGTGTATTATTGATTGTTCTAGACTAAACAAAAATGACATTTAATTGCTAGAAAATTGTCTTAACATGTTTATTCCGATCCTCAAGCACCATTAAATGGGTGTAGTTGAAACCAGAGCTTTCCTGAGGGTTGACTAACATATCTACCAATGCACCTTATTGTTCATCTTGGGTGAGAATTGAGCTATACTGAGGAAGAAATTTGTTGGAATGCAAGCATAAAAGTTTCTTTTTCATTATAATTCAGTCTTCATAGCAGTGTTGTTTTTTTCTGGGCAAATAATTATCTTAATCATCATTCTCAAGGACCTAGACAATTTCTTTTAAAAATCAACTTTACTGAGAGAAAATTTAGTCTTTCTTGTCAAGTCAAATAATATGTGTTTTCTTGTAGATAAGCATCTATGTCCAGAACTCATGATCTCTACTGACATCCCTGTTGCCAGATACAGGACAGACTTCATGATATAAATGGATCCTGAATTACAAGAATTTTCCTATTTGGAGTTGGTCTGAGACACATGAAAGTGCGGTATGATGAGTTTTCCTCTTTAGCTACTTCTATTTCTTCATGAAACCTTGCATATCCATTGCTGATATTCCAGTTTTCCACCTCAAGATGTGCTGAAGGAATGGAAGTATATAAAACAAAAGTAACTAATAATATTTATTACAGTGTATCAGTAAATTCATGCAACAAGCTTTTTCTCACTTGAAACTGTAGGCTTTTTGACAGGGAATAATAATCTTCTACAACATGCTTCTTAATCAAGCTGTTGTTCAGTGGGAAAACTGATTTTGGAAAAACTGATTTTGGTGTTTGTATGAACTCTTCTTCATCAACACTGAGAAACAAAGAGACATTCTTGAGCTGTGTGAGCTTATATTGAGCAGTTATCAGTGAAAAGTGTGAAGAGTGTCCATGCTATCAATAATACCAGCGTGTGAGATAATTCCCTGCACTCCGTTATTTTTGATCTGTACTACAGCATCTGAACAGTCATCTTTTAATTGCCTGGGAGTATTTTAAATTTCAGCAAGAATTCATAATTAGGCAGGTCCTGATCTTTGAACTGGTCCTCTTCAATTCTGAAATAACAAGAGTGAGCAGCACTGTCTGGTAAATTATGCTTTAAAGAGAGGTAAATTTGGCTTAAACCTCCATTACTTGTCAGCTGAAATCAAATGCTCCTCACCAGACTTCTGTGCCATTGCAGGATTGCTGGAGCTCCAAATATAAAAGCATGGAGAGCCTGTGAGAAAGTTCCTTAACTGGGTTTCACAGCCTGCAGAACCTTTAATACACTGACATATGCACAGCTCTTACTTCATTGCACAGAATAGACCTTCTGGGAGAACCTCAGCTGATGCCAGAAATCTGGATGCGCCTGACTCACATTAAGAAACAGCACAGAATTATTACACACTGCAAGCAGGATCACGTTTTTCCACAGCACTGGAGTATGCCTGCAAAATGCCACCATCTCTAAAATGGACTAGCCATGGCTAAAAGAAAAATTTGTGGGCTTGCCGGGGTTGCTGTCAACCACCTCTTCTGACTGCAAGAGGCATTACTTCCTCTTGGAGCAGCTGCTTTTCTCCATGTCAGCAGAACAGTGACAAGTCATGGGTTGAAATTACTGCAAATTTTGCATCTATTTTTGCCACTTTCCAGCCTGAGTTGTTTCAACACCTTTCCCTGGGTTTTCAAGGCTTTGTGTGAAACAGTAGATGTGGTGGGATCCTCAGGATGAATGTCCCTGCAACACTTTCCTTCCAATAAAAAGTTGAAATTTGCATCATGTGTCTGATTAAATAGACAGGGAGATTGCCTTCTTTTTTTTCCTGAGTTATTTCTGCATAGACCAAATGATTTCTAAGGATTTGTTTTGGATTTTCAACAGATTAATGATCATCCAAGATTTAAAAAGCTGAATGCAGTGTAATGCTTTCTAGTATTGCACACTCAGTGTAGCCACCTTGCTTCTCGTGAAGTGCAGAACACCCACTGAAAGCCCCATCATTTTGACGTATCTGCCATTCAGTCTCCATAGTCTTTGGTCTGTCCTGGAAATCTTGGCCTGTATGAGAAGCATCCCACCTCCAAACTGCTCACAGACTCAAAAATTAAGAAGAAGGAAAAAAAAAAATGTACTCTTGAGGGAGCAGAGTGTGAGGATGGTTTGGCAGTATGAAATGCCTCTAAGCAACAAATCATAGACTTGGGCTCTTTTGTGCACATTTGTGAAACTGTATTAAATGCAAAAAAGCCTTGGAGTCAAACAGTCCGTAATCAACAGGAGATATGTCTGATTAGCCATGGCTGACAATTTACTGGGAGTGTTTTTCCATCTGTGAATGCTGTTGAAGCAACACTGAACTGAGATGCTCCACAAGAATGTGTGCCTGCTGACAGTCCCAGGGGACCACAGAAATGCTTTGGTTTGAAGAAGCCAGGACATTTCATGCCAATGCCAGCATAACAACTTTCATTTTTCTGCAATATATTGTGTAATAGATGTAAACACTAAAGTCAAAGGTAGCCGTTTTGATACCACTTTCAGAAACAAGTATTTTCTTTCATGAGGAGGGTATCAGAGAACGTAATTTTTTGTCCTGGTTTGGGGAAATAGCAGAGTGTCCGAACCTCAGCACCTTTCACTTGACAGCATTTTCCTTTTCTGGTCATGAAATTATCCCATTGACTTTCTGCTCCACCATCCCTGTATGGCAGTTTGCTGGATGTACCTCATAGTTCACAAGGAGGAATTTGAGGGAAATTAAAGGCCCTGCTTTCAGATCCACACACGAGGATATTTCCTGCTTAAAGGACATGTCTGAGAAGAGTTTCAAGACAATGGCAACACAGTACTAAAAAACAGTGTTTCAGCAAAAGTCAGGACTAAAACTGCCTCAGGAAATTCCAAGAACATAACCGTAAGAGCAGTGTGCCATGGGAATGGATAACAACCTTGCAGAAACCGAGGCTGTTCTTGGTACCTGTGTTAGTTGCTCCATGTATGTGTAAGAAGATGAGTGTACTGAAGACAGTCAGTGTCCCTATGAGCTCTTGCGGCTGCTCCTGGCACCAGTGCAGGAAGACAGAAGCAAAAGCATCTCAGGGAGCCTGCCTGCTCCCCATACACCATGCTGGAGCTGCTCCCGACTGAAGTTAGGTTCCAGTTTACACTACCTATACTGCAGAATAAGTGGCAGAAGGAATTGAAGAGGCGGGCTTATCTGTGTCCTGCATATAGCATCAGGGCTTGTTTAGATACTTCACCTCAGCATCTCAAAGCACTCTCAGACACAGCTCCGTGGGACACTACTGCTGGCTGGGAGTCTCCGTGCAGGCCCAAACCCTCTGCATGTCACGGTGCAGGGTAGAGGGGTCCTGAAAGGCAGGGAAAGCACTGGGCCATCATGGGGTCCTATGCTCAGGAGTGTGAACCAGACCCTCGGGGCTAGCTTGGGCATCTCTGCAGAAGCAGATGCACATCACAGCAAAAATAATTTGTACACTTGCAGGTTCTTTGGTACAAACTAATCAGGCATCTTCATTACCACATATTTTCTAGAGTGGGAAGCAAATAAAGAATTACGTGTTTGACATGCAGATTTACAAGTGCTGAGGACAAATCTTCTTCGGGCTTTGTGAAGACTAAGGGTACCCCAGCTTTCCCTCCAGACCCCCTCAAACTGTCAGTTTCTGGCCACACATACTTGTGTGAGCTTTTAGCACAGTAACACATGTAAAAAGACAACTATAAATGATGCCTGTGAAGACAGTATTTCTCCTTTCTTTCCTGTGGAAAAACCTAAGACAGAGAGAAAACTTGCACACGTCCAGCTTGATAAACTGTCCTTGCTTTTTATGGGAAGTAATCAC
>NW_010254541.1:31645-36012 GCF_000690775.1 Eurypyga helias
TTAACACAAGTCTTTGTGGATATTTTGCCATGGTTTCTGCATACCTGAAATTGGATGATCACACTTTATTTAACTACCAGATGCCACCTTTAAATAGATTATCTGCAGCCAGACCAATAAACAGAAATTCCTGTCTCTGAACAGGAAGTTTCCTCATGGTTTTCATTCTGTTATCAAGGTTCTGCCCATATTTGCTGCAGGACTGCTCGTTTGTACAGAAATATCAGAGAGAGGCTCAGATTTCTTTTTTTTAAATTATTTTCAGTATTAGTTTATTCTCTTACATTGAGGTACTTAAAAGAATATGAAAGAGAAGCTTCACTTATTTTGTTGTTGTAATGTAGTTTAGTGACATATTTATTTTCTGCTATTTCTTATATTCCAATGGTAACAGAAGGAACATCTTTTACTTTTTCCCAAGATAAACTCCATATATTTAGTTGTGGTAGCTGCTATCACAACCAAGCCACTTAGCTACAGTGAAAAATCTTGTCTGATATAAACTAAGTTCTTGATGAAAATTGCTGACATTGAAACAGAGTTGTTATGCATGACTAGAATGATTCTCTTTGATGATTAAAAATACTCCATTTACAAGCACCCTTCTTATAACCACTCTTTTGATGAAACAAGGCCATTCATCCCTCATCAGAAGAAAGTGAAAACATCAGTAGAGTAACAAATATACAAGAAATTCCCACTGAGGGAATGGGAATGGCAAGAAGGGCAGACCTTATTCTTTTAAAATGTGTAGTGCTAGTGCATTTGCAGTTATGTTAAGATTGATTTTTGCCTGGGTAGTTGTGGGTTCCTGTAAGATTGTTGCCAGACAAAGATGCTATTCAATGTCAGGACTGTGGACATTTTCTGTTTTCTTGCTTTTTTGCTTTTGTTGTTTTTGCTGTTGTTGTTTCTTTTTCCAAATGCTAAATACAAATACTAAGTGTCATTTTATCATTCTCCCATTTTCATATAACTGTGGTCTCATTCCCTTCCTTCACATTTTTTCTGTCTCAGTTTCTTGTACAAATTGAAGACAATATATATCTGTGTTGTTGAAGCTGCTATAGGAATTCAAGTATCTGCCTTCTTCCAAAGGCCTTGAATTATTCCACATTTGCTAAACAGCAGTGTGAACTATTGGAACAGAACAGTTAACACCCAACACATTAATATCACCCCAGGCAAGCATCAGTAAAGTCCTCTCTGAGGCAAAGGAAGGTCTAGTAATAGACGTCCAGACAACAATAATATGATTGAGAAATCTAAATAGATCAGAAACTTCATTCCTTTGGGAAATTATTTATCTTTTATGGTCGTATCATAAGCAGGCCTGGAATAATAATGATAAATTATAATGAATATTTAAGAGACAACTTGTTGGAAGTTTTCTCGGCTGCTTCCATACCTCTCTTTACCTTTTCACAGACATCACTTTGTGTGAGCCTTCTTTCATTAGTGGAAACCAAATTGCAACCTCATTAGCAAGATAACCTTAGCCACAGAACAAAATGACTGTGATAATGGAATAAAATTCCTTTGAGGCAAAAATAATTAAATAGTCTAATAAATCCTTCAAATGTAAGTCAATTAAAGCTACAACAAATGATCTATTTTATCCTACCTTTTTGTCTTTCCATAGCATTTTTTTTTTTAAATCAACATTCAGGAAACTGAAATTTCCTTTAGCCTGCTGCCACAGAAACTGTTATGGTGCTTGTCCTTTTTATGCAATGTCCAAATGTCCCTCATAAAACCACTTCCCCAGACCTTTCCAGAATTCTTTCTTGTAAAGACAGTATTTGTAAATTATTTTTAAAGTTATTTTTGGGGCGAGGCCATATGGAGCAGTATTAATTGTCATCTCTCCAAATTATCAGGGACATTTGGGACTTTCTGTCAAAACAGTGGAAAATGAAGCCATTGCAGGTGTTCATGCAAACACCCTTGACACCTCATTTCCACAGCCCCTGTGCTCACCCGGGGAAGGTGAGCACACATCTGGGCACAATCATGGCTCTCTGAAATGCCTGTTATCAGTGCTGATGCCAGAACTCACACAGAAGACCACACTTGAATATTCATGTTTCTGAAGGCATACAAAGGCATCAAATATTGTTGCCAACTTTACTATTCTCTCATATATAAAGTTTTCAAAAAAGAAAAAGAAAGCTGTAAATGAACAATTACAATTGGAAAGGTAAACATATTTTAGTATTAATCCCTTACTAACTGTTCAAAGCCATATGGATACATGTATTTGTATCAGCCTAAGTATGATTAGTGTTACACCAGTTTTTAGCACAAACAGTCTGAAATTACTTCACTGACTATCTAGAACTGTTGCCCACAAGTCTGTCTAGACTCACTGTCCTGGTTTCAGCTGGGAGAGAGTTAACTTTCTTACTAGTATGTGGTACAGTGCTGTGTTTGGATTTAGGATGAGAATAGTGCTGATGACACAATGTTTTAGTTGTTGTTAAGCAATATTTACACTAAATCAAGGACCTTTCTGCTTCTCATACAGCCCTGCCATCGAGGTGACTGAGGGAGCACAAGAGGCTGGGATGGGGCACAGCTGGGACAGCTGACCTAAACTACCGAAAGGGATATTACATACTATAAGATGTCATGCTCAGCATGTAAACTAGGGTGAAAGCTGGCTGGAGAGCCACTTCTGGAGAACTGTCTGGCCTTCAGTCAGCAGGTGGTGAGCAATTGCATTGTTCATCACTTGTTTTGTATATTTTATTATCCCCATCATCATCACCATCATTTTTCCCTTCCTTTCCTGTACTATTAAACAGTCTTTATCTCAAACCACGAATTTTACTTCCCCCCCACACCCCCACACCCCCACCACTGATTCTCTCCCCAGTTCCACTGCAGGGAGGTGAGTGCGCAAACAATTGTGTGGTGTTTAGCTGCCCGTCAGATTAAACCACAATACTCACCATTGCTTGGATGTTCTCCTTAGCAATTAAGTGACTTGCCCTGGAGATAGCAGCAGATTTAAAAACAATAGACAAGGGATTACCATATCTAATGGTGAATCTCAAAAATTGTTTTGGTCTCCTCTGCTGTTTGAAAAACAAAATTGCAATTTGGAATCCAGTTTGAGTCTCCGAAATGTAAATAACTGAGGTCTGTGGGGAAGTCAGCAAATAGTCCTACACGATTAATGATTATAGTAAAATGAGTCTGGCTGCAACATTGTAAATGGTGTTAAAGTGACATCAGAAAGTAGCTGGCTTGTGATGCTTGATGCCATATATCTAAAATGTTTTAGGAAAAACAAGGATGCAAGTTCACTCTGTCTCTGAACAGGAACATTTTTTTCTTAGACATTGTAATAAGCAAGACCACCCAGGCACTTATGAAGTTAGATTAAAAATCGGTTTGCAAGTGAACTGTAAATTCTCTGCAGCCCTGTTCATGTGAGCAGTTCATCATTCTTGATCATTTTCTTTAACATTCACCCATGAGAGGGAAGTGATGAATCCCGGTAGTGGCTGTACTGCAGAGGTGAGGTATAGGGACACACTGTATAAGCAACGACGCCCTACATGCTAAATTAGCCAAAGCAAGTCTTCAAAGTAACCACTTCATAACGTTTGGATCAACTCTTAAATTTTGTTATGTCTGAAAATTCTCAGCACACTCTTTTCCCAGTCAACAGGGTGGCAGGTGCTTAACCTTCTGGGTTACAGAGTGAGACCGTTTCACTTGCATTATTAAGAGCTAATAATGCATCATGTTTAATTCAGCAGCTGGAAATAAATCCAGGTTAGTCTGAGAGCTAAATGAAACATGATGTGCACACACTTCAAATGGCTTCACAGTACAACTCAAAAAAAGTGTTTGTCCTTAGCAGCAAATTCAGGAGCCTGGCCTGTATGCATCACTAGGGTTTTGATCAACCACCAGTGTTGGCAGGCACACAACAGGCACCATCTTTGCTACAAAGAGTCATTACTTGCCAAGATATATATCCTACCGTTCTGGTGTACACTGGATAGGTTATATACAGTGTAATGTTATGATACCTTGACTTTCAACAAGGCCAAGTGCTGGGTCCTGCACTTGGGCCACAACAACCCCCTGCAACATGCCTGGGGACGAGTGGCTGGAAAGCTGTCTGGATGAAAAGGACCTGGGGGTGTTGGTCAACAGTCGGCTGAATATGAGCCAGCAGTGTGCCCAGGTGGCCAAGAAGGCCAACGGCATCCTGGCCTGCATCAGGAACAGTGTGGCAGCAGGGCTAAGGAAGTGATCGTCTACCTGTACTGGGCACTGGTGAGGCTGCATCTTGAATCCTGTGTTCAGGTTTGGGCCCCTCACTACAAGAAAGACACTGAGGTGCTGGG
>NW_010254541.1:36290-48024 GCF_000690775.1 Eurypyga helias
CCTTGGATGTGGCTGCCCAGGGGGGTGGTGGAGTCACTGTTCCTGGAGGCATTTAAATGACATGTCGATGTCACATGTAGGGACATGGCTTAGTGGTGGACTTGGCAGTGTTAGGTTTATGGTTGGATTCGATGATACTAAAGGACTTTTCCAACCAAAATGATTCTATGATTCTGTTCTATGATTCTACCAATATTTTGGCAACAAAATTTGTTTAAGGTTAGCCAGAAGGTGGTTAATCAACAACAAAATATAGTGACTATATGTATATATAGACACACATACATTGCATGATTTTCATGACATGAGAAGCCAGCACAGAGCACCTATAGGCAGTATCAAAGATGTCCACAAAATATTTTTTCCTTTACAACTTCACCACTTTTTCTGTTGAATGGGGAAGAAATTAAGCAAGCAGGAACCTACTGAGCAGTGGAGAGTCTAGACAAGTCAGCCATACCCAAAGCTGTGGGGTGTGGGTGCACCACAAGAGCACTGAGACGGTGACTTGAGAGCTTCGCTCTGCTGATCTTCCAGCTGCCCATCTCCACTCTGCCTGAAGCATGGACCCCACCTGTCCCTTCATGTGCTCTTCTGCCAAAGCTGGAGGAAAAACCTATAATTAGCACTTTATTCATTGCACACGAAGGGCTTGCAAAATAAAGCTGCTGGGGCTCAGGCGCGACCTCTGGTTCAGATTCTGCGAATGTTTCCTGCCTGTGTGTGAGGGGAGAAGGGGGCTTAGGAGGAAGGGCAGCACTCTAGAGGGTTCAACAGGATGAGCGGCAGATTTGAACTTCTCACTGGAGTTAAAACTTTTTATAGTATCACTTCTGCTCTCTGCCCATGTCTAAATGTAGAATGGAGCAGCACAAAACCGTCTTTCCCACAGCCACCTGGCATAGTCAGGGAACAAGGCCAAGGGAAAGCCATTGGAGGAGACAAGCAGAGGGTCGCAAAGGGGGCTCCAGCAGCCTTTCACATACAATTAAGAAAGTGGATTCCCAGGAGGTTGATTTTTCTGTTTATGCCTGTCCACACAAATTCAAAATGAAGTTTTCCATGTGACAGGGGAAACAGGCAGGACAGGAACCCAACTGCTCCCTGAATAGCAGCCATACCATGAATGATTACTTGTTATCTTCATCTGTTGACAAAATGATTTGAATTGATTTAAATAGCTCCCAGATGGCTTGCTTAACACATAAATCCAATATGTACCCAAGAGTCATCATCTCCTCATTGATTTCTTGGTCTAACTATAATTTCTAAGTGGTTGCACATCTCAGATCTGTTGTGCACATTAGGTGAGTAACCACTTGAACTTTCACTGAACTGCTGTTCCTCAGGCAACCTCTTCCTGTTACTACGGAGAAAACTAACTGCCACTGTGCAGTAATAATACTAATAAAATAATAATGCTTCAGTAACTGCAGGAACAAAAATATCACTTCATGTCTTGGTGTTTCTGTAATTTTGGGTTGAATGCCCTAGGAGAGCTGCCAGCCAGTCACCCAGGACCTGGATTCAAAAGAAAGATAGACAACCACTTGAGTTTTGATGTAGGTCTGTGTGCACTCACTCTGTGTGCAACAGGCAGGACTGTGCAGCAGAGTCTACAAGGCCAGGGTTTCTGTTCATGTAGAAGAAGAAATAACTTGAAAGTATGTGGTATTCAGCTAGAAACACAGTACTAATGCACAGTTTGGGAAGCTGTTAAGAGAGGTGGAATTTAGTTCATCCTGATTTTTCAATTCTTGAGATATTTTACACTGGAGTTGCAAGTTCCAGTGTGCACCAATACACCTTTATTGCAGCAACTTGCAAGTCTATTTAGAAACCGTCTGTTAAAAGTTAACTTACTCTCAACTCATCTGAATCTTCAGCACACGTATAGTGCTTATCATATGAAGACACTAATGGAACACACCCCTTTTATCTACCAGGTTACCTACATATAGAACAAAAGCAGCTCAGGAAGAATGAAAACAGTTTTAGTGAGGGCAACTGAGAAACCGCAATCCATTTGATTATGCAGCATGGAATCATCGGTCAAAAGAAGTGTTGAATTCCAGCATTCTTTTGAAGAATTTTGGAAATTTAGCCCTGGACTTCTAATCTATATCCAACCTCAGATAAACATATATATTCACTTTTGCAGCCTGTGCCCAAGATCTCCAGCTAAACTCACTCTGCAGCATCCTGAAATAACTTGGAGGTCAGGCACCCAATACACCGCATTATTCAGTAATGAGATTAGGGAACTGGTAGGAAAGGCATTCAAGTTATGGTCATAAGAACAAGGTACTGGAAGATAAAGACGCGAATTTATAGCACACCACTTGCTTCATGCACCCTAAAAGCCTGCAGTAAATGTGAAGAAGCTTTTTCTGCTCTGAGTGAGAAAGGAGTAAGGTGCTCTGTGCTTACAGTGGGCTGATCACATGCATGTGTGCACTGCTGTGAGTTCGTTTCACACGCTGCTTTACCTTGCAGTAACTTGTTTTGGTGCCCCACTGCAGATAGAGCATCCCTATTGCTATTCTTCAAAGGCTTCCATTTAGTCTAGGTGTGATTGTTCTGGCCCTGATTTACCTGTGCTAAAGGGAGAAATATTTTGTAAATGGTGATAGACAAAATGAGGAATTTACCAATGGTTAGGGTTTACAGTTTTCTGTCTTGCTGGAGACTTCTTGGATGGGAGAGACAGATTTTGTATTTTCTGTTAGCATATCATATAATTGGAAACCGAAATGCAGTCAAGTGCAGGGCAAGGTAGAGTGTGCTTTTGCCTTGTCAAGTTTAAGCACTATGGATTTTGCTATGAGCTACATGCACTGCAGTCCAAATCACTCAACTCAGGTTCCTATCATGGAAATGGTTCGCTTATATGGATAACTTGTTCAGCATCTGTGTTTATCTCAGAACCAGACATACTTGGCTTGTATCCCTGGTTTAATTAGAAAATTAAATCATTCAATCCGTCATAACAAGACAGTCACTAAGAGTTCATTTTCTTCTTGTTAAGCTGTCATAACTCAACAACTTCAATGGAGTTTAGACAAATGAATCATAAGGGGAAAAATCCCTGAGAACTTGTATTGATGAGGTATGAGGTTACACCAAGAGGAAATGGGACCAAACCCTGTTCATCATGTGTATTAATTTGTTCATCAAGGGCAGGATGCAGTCTTAAAATACTCTACCACTACGGGATACACATCTCATTTCAGCATGCCAGTCGGTCATATGGTGTAATCCCCATTTCTGAAAACCAGACCGATGTTAAAATCAGCTTTCCCAGTTATTTGGAAAATGCAGCCACAGTACCTCTGACTGACTACAGGCAATTTAAAGAAGCTGGGCATGCCATTTACCCTTCTCCAGGGAATGCCAGTATTCACACTATATATGGGTCCTGCGTCTCACCCCCTTGTGCTACATAGCACTGCAGACTGATGTGACTGTGGGGAGAATCACTCCCACGCGTGCTAACATAAACCCCTGGATACGGGATCCTGTGCACTCATCTGAAAGAGAGCTGCCCTGCCCGGTAACAATCAATCAACTGGAACCCCTGCAACCTCACAAGAAGGGCTGGGTGGCACTTGAGTGCACAGATGGGCTGCTGGGGCTTTCTGCTGGTGACAAGCAGAGGGGGGGAGAGCATCTGATTATGAGAAGACTTTGTTTTGTGTCTTTTCTTTATGTAGAAGTGTTCACCTATGCTTGACAAAAGTGCAAACTGTTCAAGAAACATACAGGCAAGTTTTGAGCAGGGAGAAAAGGAGACATTTGCAGTGGTCAAACTGGCATGGTATCTGGAGCGTTTTGGTCCACGTAGATGCAGATGAAGAGAACAGCATGTCTAAGATCCATCTCACCTACCCAGTATTTACACCAAAATAACTTCAGTGGAATTCTTGCTCATTTACACTAGCTTTACAGAGACCAGCCCCCAGACTGGGAATGTCACCTGACATCCCAGTGTCACGATGGTCAGGATCTCTAACAAAACACAGCGTATGCTGATTGCAAAAGTTGAGGGGCAGCCTAAAAGAATGCATGAACACATTAACCGAATCAGACATAAGCAGGAAAACTAATTTTCGTTAAATAATTAGAGCCCTGTGGAAAAAACACAGCGTGCTTCATATTTTCCACCCAATTTCTATGTAGCTTGGAGCACCTCGCGTCCAAAGAAAATTGTGCTCTAATCACCCAGCCTTGCATGGATGTCATGCCCTCTAACACATGCAAACACCTTATCAAGTTATCACAGCATATCCTTTCAAGGACTCTGAAGGCAGCTGCCACCCACGACGGCTCTCGCTGCCTGTAGCATTCCAGGCGCTCGCACCTCACTTAATACAGTAACAAAGACAGCTTGGCTGCCACGCAGCCTCCAGTGTGCTATTACAGCTGTGAAACAGCTAACTTTGGCAGCCATATATCATTAAGGCTTTGTTTCAGAAACTCTCGGAATAGCTTTTCACCATGAAGCACCAGTGTTATGCCCGTAAACTGGCACAAGCGAGCAGAGAGTCTGGCGTTGGGCTGAAAGCGATGGACTGGCTTTTGGAGCTGATCAAAGTGCGAACCAAACCAACACCACGCGATACGCCAAAAGCAGTCGTTTACGAGCAGCTTCCCCTTGGATGCCAAAGTTTTCCAGCTTGTGAATCAATAAATGTGTTTGGGCTCTTGTAATTTTCAGATCTAAATAAGCGACTGGACAAACCCAGGCTAGCTGCTGCAAGTCACTAGGCTGAAGGTAAACTGTTCCGAAATGGGACAGAAGTAATGCATGTTGAAACCTGAGTCTGTTCTCACAGAGCAGGGCTCTGCTTGTTATTGCCTTCAGGATACTACCAAAAAAAAAAAAATAATCCTTTTTTTGGGCAGGGGTAGTAGGTAGTCATCAGGGAGAAAACAGGCCAGATAGTACAAACCAGTGCCAACAGATAAAATAACACCTTCACTAAGTACACTGAAGAGGACAAGGTTCCTGGTAAAGGCGCATCCTTGCAGACCAGACTAGCATTTTCTGTGACTGCTTGTTTAGCAGCGACGGCAGAAGTAAGAGGTGAGGCCCTCCTGAGGGGTGTGCCTCTCCCTGCAGAGGCAGCAATGTGGTTGAGGAGTAAGCCTGAAAAAAGAGCTTTTCCTCAGGAGTTCTCTCTCCAAACAGCAGAGTCCCAGCCATACAGTCTTGGGCATCCCACATGTCTGGGCAGCTGTCAGGCAGCAAATAAGGGAAGGGTGTGAATAAGCTGTGATTGTTAGGAAAAAAAGTCAGATGACTAACTTTTAAAGTTGTCTTAGCAATCTAGAGCTCTACTGTGGCTTTAAGACATGACCTGAGCCAGAGAGGGCATGAACTGAATGTGTGTGTTTATTTTTGTATATGTGTGTGCGTATGTGCACGCGCATGAGGCTGGACTCCCTCAGGACAGTACAGCTGAGCCATACCACAGTTAGCCTGGGTGGGATACACCCAAGTGTCAGCCCATCATTTCCCTGCCCTGGTTGCAGTGCAAGGCAGTGGCTGGGGGCAGTGGTCTCAGCTTTCCCACCCCCTCCAGGCTGCAACTCGCTCCTCTGCAAGCAGGAGAAAGCTCACTTTCCCTGCTGGTCCTTATATGTGTATACAAGGACACACACTTACATGCAAATATAGTTGCATGCAGTCTTTCATAATTCAGCCCAGACATTTTTAGCAATAACATCAGCATTGACCAAAACCAAAATAACTCTCTCGTACTGCAGAATCCCTATAATTGTAGTTGTCCCCTGACTCAGAAGATGATCTTTCCTCTACAGGCCTCAGGAGTGGACTTTCTCTGCTGCTTTGAGGTTAATGCTCTTCCGTATTCACATTTCCTATTTCCTGACACTGCATGTAGAAAGGGCAAAAGCAGTAGGTGTTTCATGTGTACCCTCAGCATACCTTTTCTTAAACAGAATTGTATGAAATACAGGTGAATGCTTAAAGAAAGATAAACTTCTAAGATGTAGCACAGATATTTTAGGTAATGTCAGAAATCAGCTTTCTTTTATACTCTTAATTTGATCCTATTTGCTTTAGTCTTTAATCAGTGATGACACTTCTGTTACTTTTCACAGGATCATTTTCCTGTTAATTACTAGCTGTCACTGCACTTTAAGTTGACACTACAAAAGGGACTTGGAAGAGCAGAGGGGATTAAGATTGAAAGAGAAGACTGAATTTGGGTCCCAAATGCTAATGTATGTTGTCTGGCATTTCTATTTCAGCATCACTGAGTTTTCTGGTAACTGGTTGTTCTCTTAAAAAAATGAAGGGGAGAAGCAAAATCCCTAGTAGAGTACAGCAAACCTGGTAGGAGGTATCTAAAGTTGGTCAAAGCCTGGCAGAGACATAACTCTGCCTGGGTAAGCTTTCTAGACACAGAGCAGAGGGCAGGAATGTGGAGCTGGAGGAGGTGTGGAGGTGACACTGTCACTTTTAGCTTCAGCCTGCTCTAAAGCTGGCTTGTGGTGATAACGGGAACATGTGCAAGAATGATTATAGGAGTGGATGTCGGGCAGTCCTGCATCCAGGCTCTGCCTCAAATCAGGCACCAGAAGTGAGGGACGCACAGCTAGAAACCACTTATACAAGGATCAGAATAAACAACTTGCCTGCATGAAGTTTGTGCCCAAGAAGGTGTCCCATTGCTAGACAAAACATTCGGGCACATCAGCCTCAAGACCACTCACTGCAGCTCCCCAGCACAATTACTTTTATTGCAATAAATAAAGCAGGTTACTTGACACAAGGAGTGAACGTTGTTTTTGTGAGCCCCATACATCTTGCACATCAGCTGAGTCAGAGGCACACCAAGGAGGCCATCAGTACCCCTGCTGCCCTCACAAATGTCACTATAAAAATGCCAGCGTCTCTTCCTGATTCTGCACATCAGAGTAGATAAAGCAGATTTTTAAAACACTGTGATATGTAAATACAAACACATGCAAATATAGGAAGAAACAAGCAAATGTGTGTTTAAAAAATAAAATTAATAAAACATTATAGTTCTACCACAATAATCTGCTGAAGCCTTCACCTCCCAGACCAAACTGCCAGCGTGGTTTCATTGGTGAAGAGGTACTATCCAAGAGGAGACATTGCTTCTTCATCATTTGTTCCTGGGACAGAAGGCCACATGGGAAACTCTCCTGCCTGCCAAGGCCACTGGGTCAGAGTCATGGCAAGTCTGAGTTTGGGATGCTCTCTGGAAGTCGGTGAAACTTAGCAGCTTTATATGTCAAGGATTTCACCCACTGGCAGCACTGGGGTTGCTTTAGATTTGCATGTGGGATAGCTGGGAGTTGTGAGCAACACAAGAGATGTCTCCAAAGGAATGCAGATTTTCATTAAGTTCCTTTTGATTTAGAAAGTCACCTGTGAGCTTCCCCTTTGGGGACAGAGCAAGTACAAAACGGTGAAATTAACCTTTAGGAGGGAGGGGCTCTCCAAGGGACACAATAGAGGTTAATGGCCTTCCTCTGTGATGCGCTTCTGGTGGGAGCTCTGCACCAACATCTTGCTCCTGCAGTGCACAGTGGAGGCTGGAGTGAGGATGGCTGCCAGATAGTAATGGCCCTGTGCTCCGAGACATTTGCTTGGCTGTTTTACCACCCAGCAGATCCTGAGAGCAGGGCTAATGAGCAAAGGAGGAAATGGTGGCATCATTGTGTGAGCTTGAATATTAACCTCTTGTCCTCATTCCCAACACAGTAAAACCAGATAGTCTGATATGTGCTGCTGAGTCCAAATAGTAATTCCCTGTGGATGGCAAGCATTCAGAAAGAGACATTATTTTGGTCAGTTTTGGTCAATGACTTTGGACCATATGAATGTGGTCTAAATTAATTTATTCAAAGCAAATGGCATCTGAAATAGTTCACAGTTAAGAGATTTGGTTCTCCAAACCAAAACACACAACCCTTTTTCAACAGAATGTCATTACCTATTTAAATCTGGTGCTGCACAGGTACACAGGGTCTTCTTCTGTAGAGAAGGCAGTACCCTCCCCACATTAATTTAGTTCCTTTCACTGGGAAAACATTTTCAAAATATTAAAGCACTGTTACAGTGATGTTTTACTGGAAGCCCTGTACTTAGGTCAGCGGTGGACACAGGCAACCACTCCACGGTGACTGACCAGAGGCAGGGCCCCCCAGTCTGGACCTAAGATTAGGTACTGCCCTCTTCCTTAGGCCTCTGCCCCCCCAAGGAAAGACTGGAGGAGGTGGCAAAACGGCCCATACCAAGGCTCCTCGAGGAAGGAGGAAGATCCGCAAAAAAAGTGACCCCTTATGGTACAAGAAACCCTGAGGTTGATATTTTAACTACAATGTTAGCTTAAGCAGCCAGGTAATATTATATAGATAACCAGGTCTTTCTCTGATCATGCTCTTCTGCTCCCTTCACATGTACTGTGTTGGTTGTGGCTAAGTGTTGGTTTCACTTTTGCTTAGCTCTTTGATTTCAGTTCTTTGTTTATCCTCCTTCCCTTGATGCCATACTGGCTGCGATGTGTAGACAGTAGCTAAAAAAGATTACCTGCTTCATCAAAGAAGGGATAGTCCTACTGCATTTAGGTTTGATTAATGCTGCGTTTTTATCAAACCTTAATTACAGGACAAATACAACCTCAGAAACCATCTCCAAAGTGTTATAGCTGGAACATGGTGTTTGGCATCACCTTCTTTTGGCTCCATTCTGCCTAAAGAAATGGGAACTCATTTTAAGGAGAAGAGCCTGGATTTCTAGAAATAGCAACAGTGTAAGGGTGGAGGGGAGAGGCCGTGCTGCAAGTCTCTGCACTGTCAGGAGGTGGATGTCCTACCTCCTTGCTGTAAAGGTCTGAGGACTTGAATGCTGGTCCTTGGATTTCATGAAAGTAAAAGGGTGATGGGCATTACCGTGTACCTCGACCGGTACAGGGGAATCTCTGGACTGGCAGGGTGCCTGACTGTTGGATTACATTTGAATTCGGAAACTCTGTAGTTATGTTTGTCCAAAAGGCTTAAAAAAAATGTGCTGAAGAAAATTACGGGCTGGATCCTGCCTGTCCGAGGTTGCAGCACTTGACAGAAGAGCAACGTTTGTGTTGTACTCCAAACTTTCTGCTTGAAGAAGCCAGGTATCTGCAGAATGTTCCCAGAATGGTCCAGAGAGAGCACACGCAGCAGCAAAGGCTGCTCTGTAAGGGGTGAATTACTGGAGAACAACCCCCCGTTCCCTTCCTGGCACAAGCAGGTGCACAGGGAAGCAGAAGGGTGGATCCCAGCGCCAACTTAAGACTTGAATTGAGGTTTATGCCATGTTATTCAGCAACTGCATTTCAGTGCTGCCCATACACGTGCTGCTTAGAAAGAGGGGAGATGGACTGAGGGGGGCATGGGAGGAAGGCTCTCCTGTCAGAGCTCATCTGCCTCTGCAAAACACAACCCCTTTTTACTCTGCTGTTTTGCAGCCAGAGTGAAGGACAGGGGGGCTGGACAATGCCAAAGGGATCAGCTGTTCGTAGGTCTCGTATTATATGGCACACAGAGTGGAGCACATCCTGACACAGATTTTCTTTTTTCTGTTCCCCAGCCTGTTTTCCTTCCCTGAATGTTAAAGCCATGAAATCAATAACAGATGACAAGTGGGTTTAATTTGTGAAGTAAGAGGAATGTAAGCCTATCTGAGTAGTTAACAATTAACAGTACCAGACTGAGAGCAAGATTTTGTTCATTTCAGAAACCACCTGGGGCAATTTGCTTTGCACTAATATATACAGAGATCTGGAATGTACCACCTTATTATCCTGGTGCTGATCAGTACATGCACAAACATTCACATTTAGAGTAAATCCAGTTATGTCTGGATGCCTTTCTCCTCTGTTTTATGCAATTATGTTGTTTAGTCATGAATCACAGAGCTTCTAATTAAAGCTCAAGGTCAGGAGAAGTGGGATAGAAGGTGAACAGACTTCTAGTTAAAGGCTTTTCAAGCCATTGGTTGTTTACAGGAATTGCCACGCGCTTTCCTGAAAGAGCTAGACTGACAGATCTAGCATTAACAGAACAAAGTTAATTCCTCTAATTTCTCCCGCATTCTTGCAAGCAGTTTCCTCTAACTGAGGAATTAAAGGTCATGCACGGGCTACCTCCTGCACTACCCCAGCCGTCAGCTCCAGGCTCTTTGGTGGGGGAGGTGACCAGTTGTGGCACACTCAGTGGCTCTGAGAACCAGCAGGTCTTTAGCACCTTGATATATCCTTCAGAATGACACATTATGTTTACTCGCTTCATGTGGCAGTGCCGGTTTAGTATACTCGCAACAAGGGGATATTGCTGGGGAATTCCATGTTTCTTTATTCAGTTCCACATGTGGGACAGAGTAATAAATGCCCAGGGTCTGCCACTGAGCTATGCAGTTTCTGGTAACTGGCGGCCTCCTGTAACTTCTGTAACTGTTCGGACTCTGCCATGACAGCCCTTTTGAGGAACCTTCTTGCCACAGCCTCTTAGCCCCAACTCCTCCTGTGTTTTAGTAGAAGCTGGGCACAGGGAGCATTTGCCCTTTTCTGCAACCTTCAGGGGCAGAAATTTCCTCTTCCTTCTACAGGTCGAGGGGCAAAGACCAGCTAAAGAGCCACCCTTGCTTTGGTCATTGTGATGGCTGAGGACTTCACCCCATGGAAGGTGGCAGCAGCTAAGCAACTAACCTAGTCCTGCCACAGTGGTGGAGGGTCTAGGAAGAGAAAAGTAATACCCTGATCACTGTTACCAGATGGGATTCCCTATCTGCATTGACCTAAGGGGTTTCAGCATCTTCTTCCTGGGATGCATCGCACCACTTACTGCTGCAAGATAACCTTAGGTACACAATAAACAGCATGTCCAGTGAAGCACTTTGTTCCTGCCAAACTCTGCCATCTAGCACTAAGTCTCTCCTTTAATGGATCTCACAATAAGATGTTAATATCATTTCAGTGAAAAAGGATGAAGTGTGCTCCATCCTGGGGTTTGGCTCCCAGGGGCATTCCCTGCTTCACCTTTCCACACAGCCAGGGCTATAAACACAAGTCAAAGACCAGAGAAACCTCAGCTGAAGTTACCATCTCCTTGTCCACTGGAACGCAAGGAGATTTGCCACAAGTGGGTTTAGGATTTGAGCTAACCAAAGGACTGGGACGATGTTGGGACGGTGTTGGGACCGGTGCTGTTTAACATCTCTGTCGGTGACATGGATGATGGCATTGAGTGCACCCTCAGCAAGTTTGCCGACGACACCAAGCTGTGTGGTGCGGTTGACACGCTGGAGGGAAGGGATGCCATCCAGAGGGACCTGGACAGGCTGGAGAGCTGGGCCACTGCCAACCTCATGGAGTTCAACAAGGCCAAGTGCAAGGTCCTGCCCCTGGGTTGGGGCAATCCCAAGCACAAGGACAGGCTCGGTGGAGAGTGGATAGAGAGCAGCTCCGAGGAGAAGGACTTGGGGGTACTGGTAGAGGAAAAGCTGGACATGAGCCAGCAGTGTGCGCTGGCAGCCCAGAAAGCCAACCGTACCCTGGGCTGTATCCAGAGAAGTGTGGCCAGCAGGTCGAGGGAGGGGATTCTGCCCCTGTATTCTGCTCTTGTGAGACCCCACCTGGAGTGCTGCGTCCAGCTGTGGAACTCACAACACTGGAAGGATATAGAAGGGTTGGAGCGA
>NW_010254542.1:0-58685 GCF_000690775.1 Eurypyga helias
CCCCTTTTCCAGTCGTCGGGAACTTTTTATTTCTCCTCTCTAGATTTCTTCATGAGGATGACAACAGTTGATACAGCATTGGTCATACTTTGTCCCAGAACTAAATCATATTGCCTTTTTCAAATCCCAAAAGTGCATTCAAGAGCTCTTCAATAATTATTGTCAAAAAATTAGTATGTTAAATTGCCTTAGTTATACAACAATTTGCAGAGTGTAGTTTTGCCTTTCTCTTTCAAAGCTTGTATCATACAGCTCTTCTGCTATCCACTCAGTATTTCTTACACGGAGTTTTAATGACTCTGTAAAATGAGTGATGTCTGACGGATACAGTTCTGCTATTAATTTGCTTAATTAATTTTATGTAGAATTATTGAGAATGACTGAATCTTTTCCTGCTGTTCTTGTTGGCTCTGCTTTGTGAGTTTTCAAAGAATACTTCTGTACTTTAGAGATGAATAGGATACAAACACTTCTGTATTCTCCAAATCTACATATGCTTGAACACTTAAACCTTTTATCTGTTTTGGGTCATAAAATAGGTAGCAACTGTAACATAGGTATATTTAAGTTACGTTTTGATTCGTCTTCATACTTGGAAAAAGCTGGAGTGCTTGAACTAGAAGACCACAGTTGCACAAGCACAGATGCCAGGCATATAATTCTAAAAGACAAATTCTGCAGCAGCAAGTTTCATTCTTTTTGAAATTACTATTTCTAGCTGGTCATTTGCTCTATATACAGAGATATTAGGAATTGATGTATGTACCTATTCAAGATAAAATCCTGCTGTGTTTGAAGACTTTGGCAACGTGCCAAGTGAGTGTTTACCCTATATTTGTATATATGGTAGAACATTGCTTATCTGGAGGTGTTTACAGTTTTGGGAGTTGAAATTCCCATTCTGGTAACTTATTTTGAGTACATCTGGGTGGAAAAGATGCAAACACTGCAGACATGGACTTAAAAGGAGCTGAATCAGTTAAGTTTTTTTTGTCATCTTTTATCTCCTTTCTCTTTTGACTCATTTATAAAGAAAAAATGAAACCCTGATAGAGAAACAGCAGGAGCTTCTTCTATGACTAAGTTAGCAAAACAGGGCAGAAAGTGGGAGAAGTTACACGGGAGGCATGAAATTTGTTTGACACCAGAATTTGTGGCCTGTGCTTTTGCCTGCTACTTGTGACTCAGTCAGCTATTTCAGTATAACGTCTCTGCAACTTTGGCTCATCTCTTTTTTTTTTATTTTAATATGTATTAATTTTGTAGTAGAGAGGGTTGGAGTCCTTTGCTCATTTACAGGTATCTGGTGTTGTTTTAGGTGCTGCAGGTTTTCCATCTGAGCTCCTGGTACAGTCCCAGCAAGAGAGTGGGTTGTCTGATGGTCATGTGCCCCCTCTGGAGTCTTGTGCAGATACCCTGGAGGAGTAGGTTTGTGTGCCTTAATAGCTGAGCCATGCCCACAGGTACCCAAGGGACATGTGAATCAGCTTCCAGGCCAGCCAAAGACCCTACTACAAGGTGTTGAGAAGCACAGGGCAACATACGCTGAGATCTGCCAGAACCATCAGTACAGAAATGCACTGGGCTCCAGGAGGATGAATTTAGTGTTAGACATCCGTTCACCTCTATATATTTATACCCGTCGTAATTAGTTTCCTGGCAGACAGTTTTCAACCCACATTATACCTCTAGTATGGAAATACTTTCTTGATATTAGGATTATTAAGTCCTTCAGACAAAGAGTTAATTTCCTTATGGAAATAAAAAGAAATCTAGGTTGGGCTTAAGGTCTGATTGCAAGTCTAAGTTTATTCTATAATGTTAATTATTTTATTATTGTTTGTTCACTTACCCTCTTCTTCTCTGCAGTAAATAAAAAAGGGGTTTCTAATAAATATGAAACTACAGCTTTAGGTAATCTAACAAATTAGGCTAATGATTGTGTGTGCAAACAATATATTTACCACCTTGGGTTGAAAATTTAGAGTGTATTTGTAAGATGACAGCAACACACCAATGCTTGTCCAGTTGTCTTGTCTAGCAAGTATAACTGCTAGAAGCAATTCTAGATGAAGTAGGTGTGTTTATTGAAAGAAAATGCATGTGAAAATTTTATAGAGGCACGTGGTGTACTAGAAGAGGTTAGATACCTGTTTACTATCTTGAGTGGTAAGTAGACAATGGCTGATCTTTCCTATTTGCAGAATATTTGGAAGCAACAGGAAAATAAAATATAAAGATTTTTCTAAACATGTTATAAAAAAATCAGCTCTTCAGCTTTAGAAATATAATGAGGGGCTGAAATGGGCAAGAATTGCTTGCAATTATGTGGTGAAAATTGGAATAGCAAAACTAAAACTGCATTTGCACTGATCATGTGATTCACATTCTGAGGTACTTAGTTAAGAGGTGGCTTTGTTTCAACCCCAGTTAAACCACGTTGAGTGACTTGCCTGTAACAACTGAATTGGGGTTCATATGAGGTGCCTGAATGATGAGTGCACTTCTCCTAGGTTGCATATGCAGTCAATGGAAAGAGAAGTGCCCCTCCAGAGGCTTCAGCTGGCCTAAGATGGAAATGTCCCTCTAAAGTAACTCGCTTTCTCCCCTGGCCTGGGGCAGTTATGCATCTTGCTCATGTAACTACTTCAAATTCAGGCGGATGAGCCTGAGCCTAAGGACTTATGCTCTCTGAAGAAGTAATAGATTTTTTTTCTTTTCCTTTTTCCTACCATTCACCAAAAAAAAAAGGCATGGTCGTCATACAGCCTGTATATAAGAATCACTGTCCATAGAACAAAATACAAGATCAGCTTAGGTTTAGATGTTTGTTATAGCGTGTAGTATTTCTTACGTTGGAAGCTTTTGCTGCTTTAATGTCCAGCAATATTTGATTTTATTGGCTGTGAAGGGGTTTTTCAATGATCACAGTTGCTCAGAATACGGACGTTGTAACTGAAATTTGCAGTCACATTTTTCTGCTTAGAAACGATCCTGGGTCTGTGGTCAGGAGGGGTCCACCTCTGGAGAATTAAGAACTGTGATGTACTAGCACTAAAACAGTAGAGTATCCTGGGCAAGCTTCTCAGGGGTTACCATTCCTGTGGTCATCCAACATCCACTTGAATTTCTTTTCATTGCCTTCATTGCATAACAGCTCAAATGATGAACTTTGTTGAAGGAAGGGAAGAGGTGGAGGAAAGGAAAGAGGTGGTGAGGGAAAGGAGAGGGGAGAGGAAAAAGGGCAAGTGTAAAGGGAAAAGAAGCAATGGTTTTAAGTGGGAAAATTCAAAATACTATTAAGTAGTCAGCAAGCCACTGGAAGGTTCAGAAAATGATGTTTTAATCTAGTTGCCAAAAGTTGCCAAGCATTCAGTTCATGAGTCATCCTGTGTCAAATATCCAGTAGAGTGAAAATGTTCTTTTTCTTGAGAGATGTGAGATGGGTTAGTGTATTGCAAGGTCACAGGCTGGTGTTTGGGTGCCAGATTCTGAGAGCTCTGAAAAAACAAAACCTTGAGCACTAAATGAGCTATAAGTAACACACTGAAAGACACTATATTGTGGACTGGAATTATTTTGGAAAGGACCACTAGAAAAAAATCCCAAGAAATACTTGTACAATAAGTACTACCCATTCTGTTCATGCAAGGGGGAAAAAAAAAAAAACAAACCAAAACACCTTATCCAATTTCTAAGTTAATTTGTCTCATAATCAGTATTTACATTTCTAGATTTGAAGAGGCTTTCTGGTATTTGTAATATTTGTATTTTAGAATAAGTAAGCTTCCATGACTACTTTATAGATTTCAGGAAAAAAGTTGTTCTGTTTTTATGTATATATTCTTTCAAGTGATGTGTACACACAGACATCAAAACAACAACACAAAGATTATAGATCTAGCAGAAATTATGTTAAATTTTTTACAGACTGTAAGTAAACACTGTCTGCTGGATAGAATTTTCTTTTTATGTTAATTTGTAGTTTTTGTGCTGTCTTTATTAAGAGTCAAAAAGGAAATGAAATCTCCTAGTAATCATTGCCACTGATTTTCTATCCTGTTATATATGTTGTCATTTGGTTTATGAAACGCAAAGGGAGAGGTTGTACTGGCATCATTGGTAAGTGGTTTACATCATTTACTAGTAGTCTCACTATTCATGTCTATTACCAGATCAGTATTGTGTACTGGGGAAGCGCATTCTGGTTTTACCATGGTTTATATTGGTGACCCCAGTTTACCAACGTTTGGACACTCTTTTTATACTTGTCCTCTTTTTTCTGAGCTCTTGGGCTTCATGTACTGCCGATGAGAGCACCATCAGCAAACCAACTGATGAGGACAGTGTGGATATTGAAATGTTTTCTAAGAGAGTAAAAATGTTCTGAAATAGTTTTTCTGCAGCTAAAAGAGTTTCTTTTCTGCAAACTTTCTGAGTGTTTTCTAAGGCCCAACAGTCCACAGGCCATCAAAGATGGATGCAAATGTGTGTGGGAGTACAGAAGGGAGAATATGAAGCATTTTTGTCATAGGGAAAACTATTTGGCAGGAACACACTCTTTGAATTAGTGCCAGCCAAATTATATTGGTAGACAGAGATCACATAATAGTCCAAAGCTACCAAAAGAAGACAGATGCAAGAATGCAATGTGTTTATCTCATATTTATGTGAATGCAAATGATGTGCACTTGTGTACGTCAGATATCCTCAGAAGCATCAGAGTGCTGCCCCTGGAGTTTTGAGTTGCTTCTTCACTAAAACTGACATCATGGAAATTTGGCAGACACTCTGGTTTGATTAAGGTAGTGGGGTATTTTTTTGTTTGTTTTCTTTTTTTTTATCCAAATAAGGTTACTTTTTAATCAAGTTTGCTTTAACATTTGAATTGAGTTGAACGAGTGGACAAGCACATACCAGTTAACAAAGTGATTGCATCCTGTTGCATACCTTTATTCTGCGGCTGCCAGTACTGCAGATCTGAGTTGGTAACAAAGTAAAAGTGCTGATAGGAAGGTGAGCACTAACAAACGCAAAAAATATTGTATCTGTAGTGCACAATATAAACTGTGTTGCTTTTTTTTTTTTTTAAATGAGAAATACAATAAAATCTGCATAGGAGGCTGACAGCTCTACTGCCCTCAGCTATCACATACATCTCCCGAGCTTTAGCCAAGTTTTGTCATGGCTTTTATACAGATATTCGTTGTGTCAGCTGACATTTTACTGCTTTCTATTTTTTGCAGCCTGAAATGGCAGTCACTGATTCTGAAAGAAAGAGGTGTTTTCACCTGCTCCCCCCAGCAAATGCATTAAGCTGAAGAGGCTTGCTATTTCTGAGCAACTTGTTTTTCAAATCAATTTTGTTTCTAAAGAGAATAATAATAATAAAGTCTTGTATGAGCAAGAAATGAGCAAATCTTGTCTTTTAACCACACATTCTAGGAAGTTATGGGCTGATGTTTTCTTGAATTGGAAGCAGTGAAAGGGTAGCGTAGCTCTAGAAATGAGCTGATTCAGCCTTGAGTTCAGTACACAGGCAATTGGGAACTCATTTTTTTACCCTTTTTTTTAATATCATAAGTATAAAGTAACACTATATTTCTTTGTTCTGCATCCACAGGATGTTAATTACTTTTAGTTCAACAGTGGCTTAAATCTCCAAAGTTGAAGTGAAAAATAAAGGTTTTGCTAAAAATTATTTCAGGCATATTAAAATACATGAATATATAAACAGCCTTTGAGCATGTTTCTTTTAATCTTTTCCATTCATCCGGTACTTCGTAATGTGTATTTCAGACAGAATGAATTCTGTAAATACTGAATAATGAAATTGTTTTCGTGAATATTAATTAATTAATCATTAAAACTGTTACAGCATGTGTGGATATTACTGTGCTGAGATTGACACAGTTTGATAACATGGAGAGTTTTGTTACCTTTTTGGTGAGAAAAGGAAATGAATGAGCTTGGTGTAGTCCAGTTCAGTTGTGTTTATTTACAAAGGAAATGCACAAAGTAACAAATACATGTGAAGTCCTGTTTTCCTGATGATACTGTGCATAAAAAAGAGGAATCTCCCTTGTGTTCAGAAATAAGTTGGGGTTATTGAAGTTGGGGTTCTCTGGTAAAACCATACCTGCGTGAATATGTATCTCCTGTGGACTGAGGTACTTGCCAGGCTTCTTAGGGATAGCGCATTAGGGCTTCGTTTTGGTTGTGGTTCTTTTTTTTTTTTCCTCTGGCCTTAGTAAAGGCCTATGACAGATAAATATTTTTAGTGTCAATCTCTGTTGCATATGGGTGTCATTCTGTGTTCCTTTTATTTATACTAGTATAAAATGTATCAGCTAGTGACACTGTATCATGTGATGGTAACAGATAATCAAAATATTTACTTTTTTTAAGGCTAAGGGAGGGAGAGCACAACCCCTAAAGCCAGTCTGTCTGACTTCATTGCAGCAGAGCATTTGTATTTCCAAACCCTTTCCATCCTTGCTGCATGGATTATTTCTACACTGTAACTAAATCATAGAATCACAGAATGGTTAGGGTTGGAAGGGACCTTAAAGATCATCTAGTCCCAAGCCCCCTGCCATGGGCAGGGACACCTTCCACTAGACCAGGTTGCTCAAAGCCTCATCCAGCCTGGCCTTGAAGACATCCAGGGATGGGGGATCCACAGCTTCTCTGGGCAACCTGTTCCAGTGCTTCACCACCCTCTCTGTGAAGAATTTCTTCCTGATATCTAATCTAACCCTCCCTGTTTTCAATTTATAGCCGTTACCCCTTGTCCTATCACTACAGGCTCTTGTAAAAAGTCCTCTCCCAGTACCCTTGTAGGCCCTTCAGATACTGGAAAGCTGCAATGAGGTCTCCTCGGAGCCTCCTCTTCCCCAGGCTGAACAAGCCCAACTCTCGCAGCCTTTCATCATAGCAGAGGTGCTCCAGCCCTCTGGCCATCTTCGTGGCCTCCTCTGGACTCGCTCCAAGTGGTCAATATCCTTCTGATATTGAGGGCTCCACAGCTGGACGCAGCACTCCAGGTGGGGTCTCACCAGAGCAGAGTAGAGGGGCAGAATCACCTCCCTCGACCTGCTGGTCACACCTCTCTGGATACAGCCCAGGGTACGGTTGGCTTTCTGGGCTGCCAGCGCACACTGCCGGCTCATGTTCAGTTTATACACAGGCAAAAAGGGTAAAACTGAGTTGTAGTGTTTTCTGTGGAGTTTCTCCACAGTTTCCTCCTGTGGAGTGATAGTTACAGAAAAATGAATGGGGTTTCATGGTTGTGTTTGGAGGCCCTACATAACAACTGTATGGCATGTTTAAACAAATGTTACGGCTGAAGTAGTATGGTTTTATGATTGTTCCAGTTTGCTGCTGGGACAGAATACAGTAAAGAACTGTGGAAGTTACTTAGTTGTTTAAAAACATAAATAGTAAGAAAAATATTGGTGGACCAAGATTTCTGAGGATTTTCTGATTTAAATTTTCTGGTAACAACTTCACAGTTAAAGTGGTAGGGAAGGGAAAGTGTGTACACTTCAGAATACTTTTCAAGTTTAAGGAGTGTATTTTCAGTAAAGGGTATCAACTTTTTTTCCTGCACATGAAAAGAATAAAATGTTCAGTAAAGATGCAATATTCCGAATAGAAATTTCTAAAAATTGTTTTTAGAAGGGAGTTTTAAAAATTGCTTAGAAATAGTTTGACTAATCCATCTCAAAGAAGTTTGAGCCTCCTGGGAAAGATGTGATATGTATTGATTACGAGGGAAACAAATAAAGAAGTAGAATGACTGCATCAGATTATTTTGGTTGCAATCTACTGTTATTTGCTCCTTGCTAATGAATATTTTAATTACAATCAAAAGTTATCCTGAGGTCCTTTTGAGGAACTGATTTGAAATCTTTTGTAATTCTAAGAAAAGCCTCCAAATGACTAAGTGCCATTTCCTTACTGATGTGTGTTTAACTATCCAAACAGTTTGGCCTGAATGAACTGTCCCTCCTAGTAATTCCTTTAATTCTGTAACACAGCATTAAAACACACAGCAGTATTGTCCCATGGAAGCTGCCAGAAAGAGAGGGATCAGTAGCCAAAGTTACCTTTTTTTGCCTGAATGTAATTTTTAGAATAAAATGCAGAATGCTTTTGGCAGAACTTTGGAAGTCTTTCAGCTTTCCTCTTCCTTCTGTCTGTTGAATTTATAGGCCTGGTAAGTTTGAGCCCAGGTGGCTCAGATCATATGTAAAAACTTGAGCATATTGATAAAATTGTGATTTTTTTAGATGGCTTCAATGATCTATATTTTTTTCAAGGCAGAGAGTTATATTTATAGGGTTTGGAGAGGTTTAGATTAGTGAGGTTTAAGCTGGTTGCATCTAACAGTGAATAAACACAGCTGACGCACAAAAATATGGCAGGAACCAACACACAGCAACCAGCAGAGTTCCCAAGACCATCCCTGCAGAATTGCATGACTGTTTGTTATTCACAGCACTTTTATAAGGAAGACAAATACTTACTAAAACACATTCACATAAATAAAAGTGCTAGATTATGGGAAAAGATTGATTCCGGTGCCTTAAAATGTTCTGTTTCAGTTTCTGCACTGTTACATCTGCGTGAATTCAGACTAAATCCACAGCAGAAAAATAAGGAGAAATCTATTGGTCTGCTCTGATAGTATTGTAACAACAAGTGTAATCTAAAAAGCGCACAATGGCAGAAACAAGTATGAGGAAATATATTTAGAGGAAGAAACATGATTTCCATGGAAGGAGGAATGCATTTAAGACCACAGACCAAATCAGATATACTCAGAAACAAAAATACGTCAAAGAGGATAAAGCTCCAGTGGCATAGACCATACAGTGTATGACTGTAGGTGGAATACTAAAAAAATCAATACATGAAGAATTTGCCTGAGCACAAACTCAGTTTATAGAAGGAGAATGAAATATCTAGCAGGTAGAAACCAACAGAAAAAGCCAGTGTTTGCCCTGAAAGGTGTGAAGCATAGATGCTTAATTCTGGGTTGTATTTAATATTGCTTCATAGCATTTTACACAAATCATATTATTGTTTACGGAAAGAAATGTACATGTCCTTTACGGGAGTACAACCCCATCAGAACATGTAGAGTTCTAATAGCATTGCATTAGCTGAATATGGCCCAGTATTTGTAAAAAATTGTCCGTCTGAGCTCAGTCCAGAATCTCAATCACTCAACAGTATTTTAAAATACACAGCTCTTCTACTAATGAGTCTGGTCTAGAAAATGCTTATCTGGGCATGGACATGCCATGGCTCTGGTGCACTAAACCTATGAATATGCTCTTTTCCTGTCTAAGTAGAATAGTGGCTGTAGTTACATCTAAACTGCATGCTATCACTGTGGCTGCAGGTTTTCATCACTATCTTCTCCATCTAATGCTTCCTTTCAGTCAAAATTGAATATAATCCTTGACTGCAAAACTAAGCATAGTTCAAATAAATCTGTGATAGTGCAGTAACATGATGTAGAAACAGCCTGAAAGCAGCAACTGCTTATACCTGGGCTTTAACTTACACCCCTGGTTTTGGTGTTGGGGTAGCCAAAGTAGAGCTTTACCTCTGCTTTGTGTCTTCTTTCTTCATCAGCCTGTCTCATGAGTTCTTCCCTGTGCATCAGTCACACTTGAATCCTGATACTGGGGCATCAGTCTGCTCCTGGGAAAGTCAAAAGCACAGAGGTCTCCAACTCCTATTTACCAACCCATCATGCCAGTCAAACTACACCCTCAGAGCAGGCTTTTGTCTCCCTTTCCTGTACTCCTGGGCCTTTTCCTCACTTTTTGGTGAGGCAGCCCATCAGCAGATGACATCAGGCATTTCCACGCACTGCAGAGGTGAAGCTTGTCACTGTCATCCCTCCAGTAGTATCATTAGACCCCATGCACATGGTATCGCGTGCGCTTGAAGTCCGTGTTTCAGTTACCAGATGCACACTGATGTGTGTGTGCAGTGTGAAGTGGGCACTTGAATACGACTGAGACGTTGGAATAGCTTTGTGGCTTTAGCCCTAAGTGTACTTGGATGGGTCCCACAGCTTCATTTTTAATTCAGATTTTCTGGGTTTAGCACTGTCAATCACACAAAATAAACACTTTGAATCTTTCATTAGTGACAAATGATGACAGCAACCAATGCATCGGATCAACATTAAGTAGGCAACTGATGCTTCTAAATAAAATTAATTTATTGTTACTAATAAATTAGAAAAAATCAGATTAATTTATTCTGGTTAATTCCCATTACATTTTGAACAATTTATTTGATGAGGGCTTTGATAAGTAGTTTAAGATCTTACCTAATTTAGGAGCCTACATCCTAACAGCACCTAGGCACCTTTGTGAAAACAACAACAACAACAAACCCCAAACAAATGAACAACAAACAACCAAACAAAAACCCCAAAACAGTGGCCTAATTTTTTATATAAATCGGAGTTTATTTCAGGACTTTCTGTGAAAACTTCATGCTAAATAATGAACTCTTGGTGGGTGGTTCTCAAGGCAATCAAATGTAAACTGTCTTAGATTGCATCTGAACATGGAGTGTTTCCTTCCCTGGGATCAAGGTAAACAATCCAGATGTGTCCTGACAGTGTGCTGTGTGAAGACATAGATGCACACGTTCCCACCACCTCTTGTTACTCAGTTTGAAAGAAATCTGTGTATGTGGTGCAGGAAGAGAGTCATAATACACTTAATTTTTCATGTCACTGAGGTAAACAAGCTAGTGTTTTATTCAGAAGACAGGTTCTCACTTTCTGGACATTTAATAGCCCTTCTTTACTTGTTTTCCAGTTTAAGTTTTTGAGGAAAGGTGTCCAGAACTTCACAGTGTGTTTTAGGTGAAATTTCAACTAATAACTTCTGCCGTGGCACTGCTGCTTCCATCTCCTGGTGCATGCTAAGATCACAATAGCATCTTTCACATATGCATTTCACTGATAGCTCACAGCACTCTTGCAACAACCCATAATACCCAGCTTCATCTTCCACGCTTCCCTCCTGCCGATCAGCTAATGTTGTTGTTTTTCTTAGTCCCTAGGCACATGACTTTCCAATTTTCTGTTGCCCAGTTTCAGACTGCTTCATCCTTTTTGACTGAAATGGCACCATAACTAATTGGGAGTAACTGGAGTGCGTCCCAAACATATGACAGTCGATGAAATTCTAGCTTATAAAAGGCACAGGCTAATTTCCTACAGATTTTAATATAATTTGTATTTGTCATTACTGGAAACACCCAAATGACATTACAGTTTGTAGACACTTGAAAAATAGTCCCGCAAAGGAAAGTCAACCAGTTCTGAAAACACAGAGTATGTAAAATAAATTCTCATACTCCAAGAAAGCAATATTGTTATATTCGGTTTGTATGGCAAGGTTTTAGTAGTGGAGGGGCTAGGGGGGTGGCTTCCGTGAAATGTTGCCAGAAGCTTCCCCCATGTCTGATGGAGCCAATTCCAGCCAGCTCCAAGATGGACCTGCCACTGGCCAAGGCTGAGGCCACCAGCAACAGTGGAAGCACCTCTGGGATAACGTATTTAAGAAGGGGGAAAAGTTACTGTGCAACAGCAGCTGCAGCTGGAGGAAGGGAAGGAGTGAGAATATGTGAGAGAAGCAGCTCTGCAGACACCCAGGTCAGTGGGGAAGGAGGGGGAGGAGGTGCTCCAGGCCTAGAGCAGAGATTCCCCGGCAGCCTGTAGTACAGACCATGGTGAGGCTGGCTGTGCCCCTTCGGCCATGGAGGGTCACGGAGGAGCAGAGACCCACCTGCAGCCTGTGGAGGACCCCCTGTCAGACCAGAGGGATGCCGTAAGGGGGGCTGTGGTCCTGTGGGAAGTCCATGCTGGAGCAGGCTCCTGGCAGGACCTGTGGCCCCATGGAAAGAGGAGCCCAAGCTGGAGCAGGCTGCTCTGAAGGGCTGCACCCCATGGAAAGGAACCCAGACTGGAGCAGTTCATGAAGAACTGGAGCTTGTGGGAAGGACTCACATTGGAGTAGTTGGTGGAGGACTGTCTCCCATGGGAAGGACCCCACACTGGAGCAGTGGCCAGAGTGTGGGGAGTCCTCCCATGAGGAGGAAGGAACAGCAGAGGCAGCCTGTGATGGATTGACCACAAACCCCCTGCACTGCTTCTGGGGAGGAGGTAGAAAAATCGGGAGTGAATTGAGCCTGGAAAGAAGGGAGGGAGTGGGGGGAAGTTGCTTTAAGATTTGGGTTTAGTTCTCATGAGTCTGCTCTGATTTGATTGGTAATGAATTAAATTCATCTTCCCCAAGTTGAGTCTGTTTTGCCTGTGACGGTAACTGGTGAGTGATCCCTCCCTGTCTGTATCTTCACCCACGAGCCTTTTGTTATATTTTCTCTCCCCTGCCCACCTGAGGAGGGCAGTCATAGAGCGACTTGGGTGGGCACCTGGCCTCCAGCCAGGGCTAACTTACCACAGTTACCTACTGAAATTTTAAAAATAAATTTTTATTAAATCAGCATTCTAGAATTTATAGCCTCAGGTAAAGGTTTTGAAACAATAGCTCCAAGCAGCAACTCTTCATATATTTCAAATGGTTTGTGAATGAGCAGCAAGTTACGTTTTTGAAATGGTAACATTAGCCATAAACCAGTAGCTTTTTGAAGCCTAGGTGGGGTAGATGCGTTACTGGAAATGCGAGTTAGTGTGACATGAAAACACTAGGTGTTTCTGTCCTGAGGTAACACAGATCCAGGACAGTGTGCCTGCATATACAAGTGTATGTATAATCTGTGTATCTGGTAGGAAAGATAAATCCTTTATATTTGTGTTTAGTTACTATATTATCATGGACCCAATTTATAAATCCATTTGGAATATTTCTACCATGTCATGTTATTCTAATGATAACACGTACATCAATAATTCTAGCAAAGGCCTTTTCTAAGCATAAAATAAATGACTCCACTGGGGAACAGGGTCTGAATTCAAAGAATGTAAATTCTTTTATTAGTGTAAATGCATTTGTTACAGTTAGTTGTAAAAGATAACCATTCAACCGTGTTTTTCAAATGCATCAATTTCTATCATTATGACCAGATTTCTAAGAGCATTTTTCCCCAGTATAGCTCCCAGTGCTCAGCATCCAGCAGCTTCTACTGTGAAGGCGAGCTGCTGGGTTTGAGACCATGTAGAAAAGCTGGCCATATAGGGACAAAGTCTTTGTGAGATGAACCTGGACAAACGTGAAAGAGATAGTGTAAAACTAGGTTATATCCTGAAGTACAAATTGCACATATGTATAATTTCTGATTTTTTTTCTTTTTGTTGCTGTTTTATATAATTAATTGTTTCGTAATTCTGTTTCTGCTAGTAGCTGGTAATTGCAAATCTAATTAGAAAAAGATAACAAACTTCTTATAGTCATCACAGAAACTAGCTAATTGTATAGAAAATGTTTGCATACATAGGGACAGAATCAAAATTCACTACAGCAGATTAAGGTGGATGAATAATTATTTTTAGGTTGTTCACTGATCTATTTTGGCATGCAATATAGTTTTAGGTGTCTCTTTCTCATGTAGCAGAATTTGAACTATTTACAGGCTTTGTACCATGTGAAAAATTAGCTATTTGGTTATGAGCAGAGCCCTTTTGTCTACGTACTGTGAAAAAAATCAGACCATTTGATAGTGAAACAAACGTTCTTAAAATTTAAACTGCTAATAGAACTCTTTAGGGGTTTGACTAGATGTTTTACAGTCAAACGTTTCCATCTTCACTAGCACAATCGGTGCTCTTTGTATGAGACATGATAACCTAACCGACTTTGCACTGGGAGAGGATAAGCGTGACTTCTTGATTTGTTTGAGATTATTTTGCTCTTGCAACAGCTATTGAGTTCAGTTTTTCCCAATCAAATCACCCTAGAGATCCATTGAGGCCCCTGTCTGCACCACATTTTATAAACCCGAAGAGTCAGAAACTCTCCAGGATGATGCCATGCGGAGCAGCAGCCTTGCCGGGGACAAGGCAGACAGTGGTCTCTCAGAAGTATGGATGTAAAGCCGGCAGCTACTCCCTTGCACAGCAGCAAGACCCTGCATGTCAGGCGGACGGCGTTGTCTGCCTGCGGGCTTGCGTGGCGGGAGCCAGCTGGGTGGTAGCAATTTGCCCCTGGGCAAGTCTAAGAGCTGTGCTGTCAACAACTAACCCAAAATCCAGGGCTACAGACCTAGGTGAGAGCAGTGGAGAGGCTGCACGAGGGTCTGTGGGATTGGAGGTCCCAATTTCAGGAGAGACATAACCGAGTGGAGAATCGTTCTACAGGGGATTTATAGTTAAACTCCTGTCTCCTGACATAGATCAGAAATCTATGTTATTGTTGTGTTCTGTGAAAAAGTGTAAATGCACCACTTTAATTGGAGGTTTTAACCAATTTAAAAATCTTTCAACATGAAAAAACACTGAAATAAAATGTGAATGTTGTTGCAGTTGGAAAATAAGGTCAAGAATATTACCCCTATCAATCAACATAAATTGGAAAGAACATGCCAAACTAAAATTTCAGATAGACTAAATATATCTGTAATTTTCAAACAATATTTTCACTTGGAATAATGTATCTCTGGTATTTATTTGCTAACTTCCCACTCTAAAATAGATATTTTAGCTACCTGATTCATTGCTGTGTTGTTTGCTTCAAAGGCATTTTACCTCTACTTCACAAAAATCTGATTTTTTTTCATGTTCTTATTCATGCTATGCATATACAAGTATCGAAAGGTAATAATTAGGCTCATCTGCTTACATTTGCCAGGAGCAGATGTTAGACAAATTAAAGTGAACATAACTATCACTCAACATCATTAAAGAAGTGACTCTATAAAAATTTCTGAACTTTGACAGGCAGTTAAATACTCTACATTGGTGTATTTATGCTATTTGCAAAAATCTCATGTACAGAATTATCTTCATATGCAGTTGAATCAAAAATGAATTGTGTAAGTGTTCCAGGTCACAACTTCTACTTCCTTTCCCCCGGAACAATAAGTTGTCAATCCTGACAGCAGTATTTATTAACACCACAAGGCAAGCGCATCAGCATCAGCTCACGAGCAACGCAGCAGAGTCTTAAATAACTTAATAGCACTCCAAAAGGTAGGGACATGAGAATGGCATTATGAAGTCAGACCAAAACTCTGTCTTTCTCAGTATACTGTTTCTAACTGTGGGCAGTGGTGAAGGCTCAAGAAGAGTATGAAAGCAGGATGAGGCTAAATTGTGGTATTTCTTTGATATTCTCCCGGCCTCAAGATATGAAAATGGTAAGGGGCTTCCTGGGTCCTCTGAATACTTTTGGTATCAAGCAGCGAGTAAGAACTGCCCAGTTTAAACAGGCACATCCATACCTGTATGCATGAAAATAGATTATCCTCTCAATTGATTTGAGCCTGACATCTGGTAATTTCTTTTAGTCTGTCTTTATATGGAAGACGTTCTGTGTTTTTCATGCCCCTTGCTGCTGTTCCTGATACCTTGATGTACTCTCTTCTGTTAGCGACAGGGACCAGAACTGCATGCAGTATTCAGTACATAAATATACTGAAATGATGCAGGGCAATGATTTTTCGTTTTCTCTATTTCTTTTCCAAACGGTCTTAACATCCTGTTGGCTTACTTCGAATTTACAGGATTTTGAACTGATCTCTTCATAAAACTGCTGATTAATATCGCAACCTTTTTTCCCCTGACTGTTCATAGTTAGTTCAGAACCTGCCACTTGTTCTGTAGTTAGGATTGGGTTTTCCCCATGTGCATTGCTGTGTATCAGGACTGAATTTGATCTGTTTTATCGCTCTGGCGCTCAAAATGCTGCTGCCCTTCTGCACCTCCTCACACTCGCATCTTTTGTTTTTATTATTCTGGATAATGTTGTAGCAAATATAAGCACCTTAATGTACATCCCCATCTATACCATTTATGAGGATAATGACCAGAATGGAGTCCTGCACAGATCCCCATTCAGGTGTGCAAGTGACCTCCTGCTGTTGTGAAAACTGACTGCTGGGCTCTGTTGTTTGTTTCTCGTCTTTTCCCTGATCATTAATCCATGGCAGGAAATTCTTATTCTATGAGGCTTTCTTTAAGACCATTTAATGATTTATAGTAAGTGTTCATGTCTTTAGCAAATTATTGCTTATGTGTTTTTGGCTTGCTTTTCTATGTTTATCTTTTTATCTCCTTTGGATGTGACTTCTTATTTTTGAAATATATCTTTTTAGTTCTAATAAAATTATTTGCCCAGAATTTCAAGCATTCTGAGTTTGGGTTTGGGGTTTTTTTTGTAACTCAACAGTTTTATTTTATGTACAGAAGTTCATATTAAGATAACTATAAACAATCTCTTGTCCAACTTGGAAACCAGCTGCCTCATTTTTATACAATTTACTTCTTGAAATTAAATACTATTTTAATGTAATTTTAGACTTTTTTCAGTTTTAAAAGATGATCGTCCAATTCCATCAGGGTTATGGAGCAATTGTTCTGTCACATCATTTTGACCCATGACTTGTGCATTGCTCAGAACCAAGTCAAGAGTGTCTTGCCATTCTTTCAGCTTTCAACAAAAGCTCCTCCATGAATCACTCATTTGTGGTGTCATTTAGTCTCTGCATCACACCCCAACCTGACATTTACCCAGTTTATGTGGGGGTGCTTGAAGTTTCTGATTGCTAATTTGTTTTTTTGCTGTCTCTTAAATCTCTCTTGGCACCTCACTGACACCTTTGTCATCTTGATTAGGCAGTGACAACTTATTTCTAATACTTATGTAGACCTGGCATCTTAATCTATAAAGATAATGTGTAACATTCAGTGCAAATAACTATCTGACACAAAGCTTTCTTTAACATACATAATATCCTTCTTTTTCTTGCCTATGTGTTTTGTGTTACATGTTACAGTAGTCTCCACTGACTACTTTCCTTCCATCGAGTCTCTGATATGGCTGTTAGATCAATATTCTCACTTAAAGCTAGGTATCCTAGTTCCTTCCTTGTATTTAAAAACTCCTAGCTTTTCAATACTGGCATGTATGCATTTGATCTGGTGGTTTATTTTTCTATGCTATCTTTAAATGGTATTTTTGGGTGCAGAATGAGATTAACTTGTGTCCTAAATGAGTTGTACCAGCTTCTGTCATATCTTTTTGTCAAGTATATAAAGCTTTTATGATTTCATCCCTCTATGATTCATTCCCCAAGCCAGGTTTTCTTCTGCACCTGTTGGTTTTCCTATAGTCTTTAATTCCATTCCCTTTTCTGGTAAGCTTCCTGGTTTTTAGTCCCAGCGGCTTTAGCTGAATCCTATTTTTGCTGTACAGACTTTAAACAAAATTTGTCCAGTTCCTAATGAAACTAAACTCTTCATCCCTGTGCCATTGTCTGAAAAACTCGTTCTCCAGACAGCATGAAAAAGCACTACTGGAGCAAGAACAGAGGTAGATGATCAAGGATATAATTTTCGTATTTGAGGAGGCCATCTGATTATCATAACTGAGATGGTCTGCAGAATACTAATCTTTGGCTGAAAGCAGTGGTATATAATGTACCTTGCTCACACTCCCTTTACTCAGCCACATTTTGTTCACCCAAAGGCCAAGGGGGAAAAATGATTTCTTGCATCTTAAATGCACTTTGCTGCTTCTGAGGGATTTAGCAATAGTAGATGAATTAGGTAAGTAATTGAGCAGTGGTTATAGGCTGCACTTGTAGTAGGGAAGGCTCCAGTTTTTAAAATAACTGGTCTGTGGCTTTACTTCTGAGTTTGAGGAGTGCCTCTGTAATCAGTGTGTCCACCTATCACATATTTATGTGAGTAATTTTGCTACAGGGTAAGCATTACCTATGTCAGACTAACTGTCCAATGAGGAAAAAACACTTTGTGTGAAGGAGGTATATAAACTGAATTTTAAGTTCTCCATGTTTTCACTAAGTTTCCAAGGAAATAAAAATATTTGCCTTCTGTCCTTACAGTTGATACCGTACAAGGAGGAATGTCACAAAACACAAGCAGCCCTTTATACGTTCAATTACTTGAAATTACTGTGGCAGAATACATTAATGTTTTTTTGTCTTTGCAGGTATCTTGTATTGCACATATGTGTTATGTCAGAAAATAGCCTACAATAGCTTTGAGGACAGTATTGTTACTGACCATAGATCACACAATGGCTTGGTTTGGAAGGGACCTTAAAGATCATCTAATTCCAATCCCCCTGCCATGGGCAGGGACACCTTCCACTAGACCAGGTTGCTCAAAGCCTCATCCAGCCTGGCCTTGAACACTTCCAGGGATGGGGCATCCACTTCTCTGGGCAACCTGTTCCAATGCCTCACCACCCTCATAGTAAATAATCCCTTCCTAATACCTAACCTAAATCTACCCTCTTTTGGTTTCCAACCATTATCCTGTGTTCTATTACTACACTCCCTGATAAAGAGACCCTCCCCATCTTTCCTGTAGGCCCCCTTTAAGTACTGGAAGGCTGCTGTAAGGTGTCCCTGGATTCTTTTCTAAGCTAAACAGCTCCAACTCTCTCAGCCTGTCCCCATAGGAGGGGTGCTCCAGCCCTCTGATCATCGTAGCCCTCCTCTGGACTTGCTCCAATAGGTCCATGGCTTTTCTTTTGCTGGGGACCCCAGAACTGGATGCAGGGTTCTAAGTGGGGTTTCACCAGAGTGGAGAGAGGGGGAGAATCACCTCTGTTGACTGGTTGGTTGCTCTTCTTTTGGTGCAGCCTAGGATACAGAGAGAGCTCTTGGGCTGCAAGTGCACATTGTCAACACACACTCAGTTTTTCATCCACCAGAGCCCCCAAGTCCTTCTCCACAGATCTGTTCTCAATCCAGCCATTATTGATAGTGGGGGTTGCTTGTACCCAGATGCAGGACCTTGCACTTGGCCTTGTGTTGAACTTCAGAAGATTTGCATGAAGGGGAAAGTAAGCAACACATTATCCGCTACAGGAACAGCTTTGCCCTAGATACCCAAAGTAGATAAAAAACCCTGGGAGTGCCCTCTTGTAGTCAGAGAACTCCTTGTTAAAAAATACGGCTCCTAAAAGTTTGGAAGATTCGTGAATAAATAAATGTTCCTGTTTGCAGCTTCAGGAGTCAGACCGTGTTGCAGTTAGAAACCCTCCTCATCTTTCATTATGCAGTGACACATTTTGATTCCCTGATTCCAGAAGCTATTAGCAGATCTTTGCAGTGTGTTCAGATCCTGTGCAGGAGGGGAGACGCTCCCTCGACAAGACATTTCCCTTTAAAATCCCTCAGCCTAATTTTTTAAAGGGCACTGTTAGGGGACATACTCTTTTCCACTTCTTTCACAAGCCTCTGTACAGCAAGAGGTTTTTGTGGGGATTGAATATCACATATGCTGGTAATATTTCCTCTAGGATGCAATGTTTGGCTTTTTTTACCCATTTATTTACTTTGCACTTTACCAAGTTTTATAAGCATAGCTGTGTCATGGGATGAGTTAATGTTACCTGCACTAATGAGTTTTTAGCCAATGCATTGTTTTCCTTTTGATTTAGCATACAACCCAGTTTTGTTACTGCAAGATGTAAAGTTGGAATTAGCGTTACTGATAGACTGAAAGGACGAAGTAAGGGAAGCTGGCAGCATAAGTAGTGTGTCTGGAGGGAAGGGAGAGTCTGTGCAGAGCAGTTCACTGATCACCTTTCCGACTCTCTGCCATTGCTGAGAAATCTCTTCTAAGTTATTTAATTATTCAAAACCCAACACATAATATACTGTTCCCAGTGAATGGCCTATTTGCATATAAAGAGCCACAGTTGAACCCTGTCGTGGTGTCCATCTTGGCAGGGGCACCCCATGGAGGGTGTCAGGGCAAGGCCTGGCAGCCAGGGCACATCCCACCCCTCAGTCTGACACCAGCAGGGCAGCTGAGGGGCATGGATGCAACCCCAGGCATCAGGCACCTCCATGAGGTATGGGCCAAGGATGGGCCAGGACATGGGCCCATGGGTGGGCCTGGCTTGGTGGCGCCCATGGCTGGGCAGGGCAGGATTGTGGGGAGCTGGAGACTGGCCCTGCTGCAGCATTGCTGGGGCAAAGGCTGACAGGCCCTGGGGGCTGACAAGGGGTCCTGGGCCCTTGGCAGGGTTGGGCGAGCCACAGGGGCAGGGCCAGTGAGGTGTAGGGGTGTCCTCCAGGCCTGGCACACCAAAAGGTGTGTGCCACGGTACTGAAACATGCATAGATAGTGTTTCAAGTTGCACATTTTAAAAGCGTTTCATGGCTACTCTCTTTCTCAGAGGGCATTATGTTCACAGTGTCTGTCTTGAATAGGATTTCCTATAAGAATATTTGGTGGTTTGGATAATCACAGACAGCAAGCAGAAATTTGGGTGTCAGCCCTGCTGCTCTACTGCCAGTGAGGTTGGCTGGCTCCCAGAGTCAGCAAGTGAATAGGTTTGGATGTGAGAAAATTTTAAAAGTTCTCCTTACTATAAATATTCCTTTTTTTAACCACAAAGTGTGGATGGGAATAAATATTAATTTCAATTTTCATTCAAGGCCATGTTTCCCTTAGCTCTCCGTTCTTAAATATAGTTTTATTTGTTAACTCTGAAGTGATTAAAACATACACAAACTCTGGAGTGCCTTTAGAAAGGTTTTTTTACAGTTCTGTGGCAACAAAAAGACCATAGACTTTTTCAGTACAGCGTTACTGAAAATTGTTTTGGATCGTTTTCATGTTCAGTCATGGAAAACAAGAGGGGCAGGGGGCTATATATTTATGGTCACAGTATTTAAAACACATCTGTGTCTGCCCAGCTATGGAGTCTCTTAACTATCTTCATCACTGCTGTCCTAGAACAACTTGTAGACACTGATAGAATTATGTATGCAGTAGTCTAAGAAATAGGAAAACTTGAACAAATATGAAAATGGTATCAACTTACAGGGCTTTCTTTGAGTTTCCTTTTTCCTTCCACTTTTTTATTGATAAATCAAGTAATACCAAAGAGAGATATAAGTTGATACATTTATGGAAAGAGGGAAGTAGAAGTATGAGAAGTCCTTTATTCTGTAAAATGGGTACCTGGTAGATCCCAAATTTTTAGCCTCTGTTCATATCTCATATCTGTAAAAAATAAATCCCATAGCTTTAAGATTTTTAGGGCACTAGCTCATTTCTCTAATTCACTGGTGGTACATCCTGCTACTGTGTAGGAGGTACAATCCATTAGTTGTCAGTTCCCATCGCTCTAAGGTCAGCTGCCTCAACCGTGGGAACCAGCTGACAGATGATAAAGGTTGATTTTTTTCTTCCATGTAGGTTGTTAGCAGGATTTCAATTAGTGCAATTAAATGTACCTGTTTTCTTGAGGTCCTGTCAGCTTTAACATAAATAAACTTGTGCTTCATCAAGCAAGTTCAGTACCTCACCGAGCTTAGCATTAGTTTTCTTTCTTAGAAGTCTTCTTTTTTTAAAGAATATTTGGTGGTTTTTTTTCCGATTTGATCTCTTTCAGAGTTTTTCAAGTATAACATCTAAATATTTGACATTCCTATTCCCTTTTTTTAGGAGGACTCCGTGAGATGTTGGATTCTATGTTCTATTTGTCCATCATCAAATGGATTTTGATTGCAAAATGCCACACAATCTTTGGACAGATCTCCAGGGATGTAGTGTAAGACCATAGTTCTTTCAGCTAGCTTTCTGCCACCAGATCAGGAAGTATGATATCCTTGATGTATAAAGGTGTATGTTAGTTTTTCTTTGATCAGTCCTTTGGGAATAGAAACTCCTAATTACTGAGAAGCCTATGGTGTTGTAATACCTATGATATTCTGAATCAGAGAATGAATATTGAAGTCTTCTCCCCCACACCCCCATCTGTCAGATATTAAATAGCCCAAACTAACTTCTTACTGTCCTGACTTATGTTCCTGAACTATTTGCGGGAACTTTCTTCTTTCTCTCTCCATATTAGCTTACCAAAGCTCAGCCCAAGCATTTGTTTCCCTGTCAGCTGGTGTCCTCAGATGTTCGGATGAGAGCATCCCAAGAGCAGGAAGCCATCTCTGTCAGTTTGTTGCGGACAGAGGAACATATATGGAGAAAAGCCAGCATCCAGCTTTTGAAGAGTAAGCTCTTGTGGCCATGGCAGAAAGGTGCCATGGGGCAGAATCTGATGAAAGCACCTAACTGCTCCCTTCCTTCCTCTTGAGAAGCTTCTTTTCTGTTGCATTGACCACCACCTGTCCCTGAAAAGCTGGGGAGAAGCTGCTTTGGCCAGTTGCTATGTCAACCGTGCTCCCTTTGCATGCAGAAAATCTAGCCCTTGTTGGTATGGCAACCCTCCTTGCAGCACCCAAAATGCTCAGTGGGGGATAGGCTCTTTGCAGAAGGCACCATGGTTGCGGCCGAGATGGAAACTCTTGTGCCAAAGAGTATGAGAGGGCAGGAAAGACCCATGCAGTCACACATTTATTTGTAAAACTGAATTTTGTAGCATCAAGTGGATTCTTGGAGACTAAATATTTCTTTTGATCTATTTATAACACCATTCTTGTGTGTTTCAGTAGAAGAAGAAAAAATCATGGTAATTTGGTACAAAGGATACGAAGAGAACATGGGTGTATGGAGGGTCACCCTGAAATCAGTGTCATTGAGCTGGTTTAGCATTTGCTTTTCTTAACGGAAGAGTATTTTAGCTCTGTGCTTGAGAAAATATATGCCCTGATTTCAACCCGCAACTATTGCACGTTTTTTGAGTGGTGTCGGAGAGAAGACTGAGTCAGGGTCTTATAGGTGAGATGAATCTTTACTGTAACAACAGGTAGACCAAGAAGCATTAGGGCAAGGTGCTTTGGTAGGGTAGGGTGGATGTGTGTGTGTCTGTGTGCATGTGCATTTCTCCTTCATTCAGGCTACTTGTGAACTACATCTAACACCAGAGAGGTTCTGACCAGGCAGTTTACTTGTAAAAGGTTTTGCAGAACAATAGACTTCAGTGGCTTTCTCATTCACTGACAATTACATAAGTAATATGTGGTTTAGACATTGGGCAAATCAAAATATTAACAGGTAAAATATAATGTAAATTTTTTCTTTATTAAAATTTTTCTTTAATGTGAAAGTTGCTGAAGCTTTTAGAAAGTTTTGAACGTTGAGAAAAAAGTTGAACTGATTGTCTCACACAACTAAATAGTATTTCTGGTAAATTCTGACTTCGAAGATTAGCCTTTCTGAATACGTCTGTATTAAATTAATATTTAGCTATGTGAATTAATGTGTGCATGAATCTATATCTCAGATCTCTTCTGTGTATAATAGGTAGACAGATTTACAGCTGTGTTGTCAAAGCACAGGATTCACGAGTGTGGTTTTGCAACTCACTCCGGGCTTATTGGGAAGAATATAGTTCAATCATCAGTGCTTCAGAAAAAGCTCCTTATACTACAACACCCATATCTAAAATTTGAAATTATGTGGAAGTGAGGAAAGGGAATTTGAAATTATATGGGACTAAGGCGTGGATTTTCAACATACCGGTTTATCCACTAAATTAGTATTTACTTTATTAACTCATCAAAAATAAACAATTCAGAATAAATAATCACATTGTTCTGTTGGTCAGTAAAACCAGGATGTGAAATTACATCCAAATACAAATCTAAGACAGGAATCTGTTTCAAAGCTGTCCTTCCAAGCAGTGGGATATTTTTTGCATCACTTTTTTCCAATATTTCCAGTAATTTTGAATGTATTTATGTTACATGAATAATTTCTTTTTATTAACTGCCCTATTAACAGTATTCCATAATTATTAACTCTAGTGTTCTATCTAGCAATCATTTTGAAGAAACACATTTTTACAGCAAATGGAAAACACATCCTTGATACATAACACAACTAGGACTGTAAACAGTGATCGTCAATTTTAAAGCATTATTGCTGCTATAATTCTGATAATGTTTTTATGAATGAACTGTATTTTAAAAATTTTCTTTCCTTTTTATTGAGAGCAGGAGAGAAAAGCTAAAGATAACAAACCCAGTAACAGAAAAAAAAAAATTGCTTTTGGCTTTATTGCATATTAGTATTTATCATTCATTAGTCCTATAGTCAGTACATTAGTTAGTGTACAGCAGCATAACACATTCTGCTTGTCTGAAGTGGTTAAATCATAGTTGTGCTTTCTACACAGTATGTTCGGTCTGAGACCAATATAATATAGAAAACACTTAAAATTTCTTTGTATGTAGTTAGTGCATATAATATTTGTGTCTGTAATTCTTCCTTAAGTTGTTTTGAAATCATAGATAATACACACAAAGAATACAGATATGTTATGCTTTATTCAAGTTGCAATATAGGCCTCTCCATCATCATATCCAAATTCCTTCCCAAGTATTAGCTACTGTTTTCTTCATCTTTTTTGTTTTCCCCCAGCTAAAAACTATGGTGAAAAAGCACCAGCACACCTTTATGTGTGTCTTTCCTTACATAAGTGGCATCGTTGCAATGCTGCAAAGTGAAGGATGCTTGCCACCATTCTTTATCCTTGTAGGATGTTCCATGGTCTTTGAGTACACAAAAAAGAGAGCTCATGTTGCCTATGCAGTCCAGCTTTTCCCATTTTGAGGACATTTCTCCTGTACCTGAGAATCGCTGTGTTTATCCTTCTGTCAGGGCTTTGAGTGGTTTTGTTACCATGCTTGATCTGAAGCATCTGTTACTGTGAGGAACTGGAGACGGCAGAGGGGAAATGTTGGATGTGGCATGGTATTGTATGGGGAAAAAAGATGATTTATGGAGGTCTTTGTTGCTGAGGAAATTGTCCGCTGCTCTGTGCAGTAGTTAGAATTTCCTAAAGCTGGTAGCTCTGTGTCGTCTTTGGCATAAAATAGCACCCTAATACAGTAGCTGTAGTGGGATTAATCTCTTCTAGCTTTAGACACCTACCCTCTTGACCTCTGTATCAGAGCTAGTCATCATAAACTCCCCTGGAGGAAGGTGGCCCTTAATACACTTTGTAGGCTACTTACCTGAGGGTAGAAGTCCGTTTTCTCATTTTACCTGACAAATACCTAGCACATTTTTTCCAGTACACACAAACCATTTTTGCATTTTCCTCTGGAGTATAGAAAAGGGGAAATCTTCCTTTAAGGGTACAAAGCCTAGGAAACTGGCTGATCAAAGAATGAGAACTGACAACCTCGTGGTCGGTTTCTGCTGGTGGTGATTTTGGTAGAGCTGCTCTAAGGAACTGGCGTTTCCTGTTCATTTTATCGCTCCTTACACAACCAAGCAGTTTCAGCGCAGTTCTAATACGAGTTTACTTTGAGCTTAGCAGAAAAACTGTGATGGTGAATAAGCATGGTTCATATTCATTCTTTTTATCCCATCGTCTTCGCAGCAGGTCAGGCTGTACAGTGATCCTTCAAGGTGTGTGGTGGCACACCTACCTTCTTGGTCACTGTGTTTCTGCCACGTCTGCTGTTCAAAGTGCAGGGTGGGGTTATGTAGACATACCAGTGCATCTGGACAGTATATCGCCATTACAGAAGATGCTGTGTGAGCATTTTCCTTAGTAGATACTATGCAAAGAACTGGGAATGGGCTGATATTTCATATGCAATAATTTTTTTTAATTACTTCTTAGTGTATTGTTGTTTTCAGTACAAATATAGTCATATACGTTAGCAGACGTATAGATAGGAAGGGTTTATTTAAAGTTAAGACGAAACAAGAAGTGAAGGTTAATTGAGAAAGCACTAATGAAATATCTACTTTAGAGGATGTATTTTGGAAGTTTTTCTTTCAGTCAAGACACTGAAAGTTCTGGATGTTGCTGTTTCCATGTGCGATTTCTAAACTTTTTTCTTTGTTGTTCCCTGCCATAGTAAATTTTAGTTAAATAAACAAATGAAGTGACAATTACTGCTAATGTTGTTACATATGTTTTACTTAGCTAGTTAATCACTCCGTTCGTTAGCTGTTAACATGCATTCTATCTCAAGCCAAAGGAAGAAGGAACCTAGCCTAAAGCTCTCTTCTGCTTAAATTTACTGCTTCTCTTGCATTTTAGGGCTAGCTGGTCCCCTTCTTTCAATGCTGTGCAGTGCTGCCCCGTCTCTTTATTTCTGTTTTCCATTATTTTGCCATGTATTGCACATTTATACATAGTGAGATGCTGGATTCCTGTGCATGTGTTCACTACTTTTCTAATCCCCGGGTTCTTGACAGGGATGTGCAAACCATTACAGAAGCCAAGCACACAGCAAATTTTGAACGTTAATAGAAACAAGCTTTAATTATGGTGAAACAGAGCTGGTAGAAGATATTAATTCTAATGCATCACTGTCAGAAAATTGGCTGCAGAGAACATGAGGAGAGATGTGGTCTTCCTGACATGCTAATGGGAGCGAGGCAGGTGCACTCGGTGTAGCATGTACTTCATTCAGCGTTGAGCAGGGACCACGAGTCCCACCGAAGAAAGCCTCTGACAAAAAGGTCGGAGCACGTTCTCCTGAGCAGTCGTGTCGGATTTGAGTTTTGAAGAATGAGCTTCCTTCCAGGCAGTTCCACATGGGCTCCTTTCTCCCATCACTGGGCCCTTTTGTTTCTCAGAGTTCTCCTAAAATGGTAACAGCTTGTCCTTGATATCTATAATGATTTATTTTTCTAAGCAATTAAAATTGATTTCTGAAAGCTATAGCAGGTACCTCATTAAAGAGAATGAATCACTGAATAAAAAATGCAAAGGCTCTTGAGTGTGAAAGGCATGCTCAAGTTTCATTTGATTTCAAGGAAAGGCTGTAGGGCTTGAGGGAAACAGGGAAGGATCAGTGCCTAAAATTGGGTTGTCTCCACACACAACACATTACAAGAATCGACCATTCCCAATGGTCTTACTTAGAAAGCCTGAGCATCCTTTTCCCAAACAAGCAGCAAGCCTGAGGGGTTTTGCATCACCAGCTTGTAGAACCAGATGCAAATGCAGGTATCCTGTGGCTTGCACACCTGCTGCTAAATATTTAAATGTGTTTGGAGATCACATAAATTTCTCAGTATTTTGTGAAGAGTTCCATGAAGAGTTTTATCGTTTAGAGCACTTCTGTAATTTGAAAATCAGAGTTTTAATGGCCTATTCTTACTGTCTCATTTTTTTTATTGTTAAATACGATAATATTATCAGACCTGAACCTGGTGTTTTCTTTAATTGTAAACATTAATTTCCATATATAAGGAAGTATTATTTTCAGATGTTCACTTTATTTTATTTCATACATAAAAATAGGCTTTCTAAAAATGAAAATGTCCTTCCACACTTTGAAAGTTATGAGGGAAGGAAAAAATGAAGGTTATTCTTTCTTAACAGGAATTTTTGCTATTTCATGTGTTTGCTTTTTTCTTATTATTATTTTTTTGTCACTTAACTTTAAAATGTTCTTTTTTTAAAAATAATGCCATAAGCTAATCAATGAGGCCTATTGTTTAAGACTTCCGAAGTGTTTCAATATAGCATTATTACAACATGACCAAGACAAGTTAGCAAATTCTGAAAAGAAATAGAGAATTTTAAAATGGATGTTTTAGGCTTCTATATCCGTAATTAGGTGCTTACATTAGTGATCTCCATAAACCTTTATTGACAAAATTTTGAAAACCAGACATTGACATTAGTAGGTCTTTACTGCGGTTTACTGTTGTAAGTATCAGTGTAGCCTGTTGATAAGAAAATCTTTGTCACTGCAAGATGCAGTCTTTCACAAAGGCACAATTTTGCATACTACTTCAAAATACTTTGAATGTTTTCTCATTCATCTATCAGTTTAAAAAATAGGGAAGATGACAGTATTTCTCTATTATCTCATTTATCATTCCACAAACATCATAATTTTGGGTAATTCTTGGGGAGGCTAGATGAAAGAAATGGTGGAGCAGGACCAAACATACCACTAGTAACTGAATTTATTAAGGTTTGAAATGTTTCCTTAGGCTAGAATGATACTTGAATGATTACAATTATTTATTGATGGGATTATTTTATGTTGTTATCAACTTCCTTTTTTTTTAAATAACATTAAATTAAACCAACAGCAAAATAAGGTAGTGACAGAGAAAAAAAACTTCTCTAGTTATGCCAGGTATGACTGACTCTTGCGTTTCTCTTGTTTTCCTCGCCAGGATTACACTTTGACTATGTATTTTCAGCAGTACTGGAGAGATAAGAGGCTGGCTTACGCTGGCATACCTCTCAACCTCACGCTTGATAACCGAGTGGCAGATCAACTCTGGGTGCCTGACACTTACTTCTTAAATGACAAGAAATCATTTGTGCATGGCGTTACCGTGAAGAATCGGATGATTCGCCTTCACCCAGACGGAACGGTGCTTTATGGCCTCAGGTCTGTACTTCTATGATGAAGATTTCATCACTGTTGTTCTGTATTGTTGATGTTTGCTTCGTGGTACAAGGTTATTACAAACACTGGGTAGTGTATTATGTAACATTCCCTGTAACTCTGAAAGATGCCTGTAGAAAACAAATGACACACTCGATGTTTCTTAATTTTGCCAGAAGCACCTTCAGTCAGGTTTTATCTGTTTCTGTAGAGTCACCATATCTGAAATGCCTGGTGGCTATAGGAAGCAGAAAGGCACATATTAATTGTAAACCTGAAAATTTTGTTCAAAATACAAGCAGTAAGTTTGAACACGGGTGCTGATGTCTCATGATGTGTCTGTAGTCTGTAAAGAAAAAGCCACAAGCAGCCCTGGTTGAATGGAGCCAGCCACAGTCAAGACCATGACTAAGGCTACTTTCAGTGATTTCCTTAAACAGGGATCAGCACTGCAATGTGTTGTATTTCAAACCGGACATACAAAGTGACCTTACATTATCCTACTTTACGTATTTCAGACTTGACCTGTGTTTTCTTTCTTTTCTGTCATAGCTTTTATGGTTAGGAATGCTGAAAAATCCTTCCCTTCGTAAAACATAATTAAACTAACAAAACTCTTAATGGAAGACTCAGTAGTATCAAAAAGTCGCTCTCTTTGGACAGGGTTACTCCATTTGCTCCAGTGCTTTAAACTGTGACAGCAAAACAAGTCTTTGCAGTGAAAGCTCCATTTTGTTATTGGAAGTTTCTTATATTTTTAAGCATGGATAATACTCAAGATTGCGGCAGGATAAAGAGTCCCTAGTATAAAAATAAATGAGATCTGAAAAATGGTGCAGATGGATTATATGACTAGTTTACCTGCTTTTGATTTTCATTAACAGTTGAACTTTTTACCTGATTTGGGTCTGGGCCTCTCACCTCTTTAACTCCTATTAACTATCATTTATGGACTATAGGTGGATAAATCTTTCTCGACAAAATAAAAGAAGACTCAGCCTATTATGAAACCTGAAAGAAGTTTTGGATATTCAGGAAATACTGTCTCTATAGTTAACTGGTTTTAGTAAAAGGAGACTTTCATCTTGCGTGCTTTTGACAAAATTTGGAACACTGCAGGTTTAGGATTCCTTCCACAAGTAGTTAGAGATCAAAAAATGATGCAAGATACTTTTGTTTCCTTTATCTCAAACCCCATCCCCGCAAGCAATGTAATAAATAGTGATGGAGATTACAAATCTTGTGGTCATCATAATGTACAGAAGTCTTTTTGTCACACTAAAAACATTGGAGTCAATCAGGTGAGGATTATCTATCATAAAATAGCATACTTCAATAAGTTGGCCACTTCTTCTGCCAAACGTAAATGTCCATAAGCAGATTGTAAAAGGAAAACACCTGAGTCTTAGCTGCATTGATTTAAAGACTTGAGCTTTGTGTTGCTCTACCACTAGCCTGACTTCTTGTGTTGTGGCTTCAGAGCATCCCAACAGCATTGGTCTCAAGCCGCAGTCTGGAGGCAGTGATTCATCCCGTGGGCTGAGACCAGATCCTGGAGTTTTATGTGCACAAAACACATGGTCACTGAGAATGATAGGGGAAATTTTGGAGGGTTGCAACCAATTATAGAATATCCATGAAGCAAAGCAGTTCCTCAAAAAATATGGAACAAAAGTGTTCTTGAGACCACACTGGCAACTGTTCTCATCTGAACAATGTAGAATTTATCATAGTTTTGAAAGACTTGGCCTTCAGTTATCCAAGGTTTCTCTCTACCTGAGAGAAAGTGATAGTCTGCTACTGCGGCAAAAGTCTCTGAGACTGGGGAAACGGGACAGTAACTTTTTCAAGTTCAACCCCCTTCTGGGGAATAGTTTACTTTGGACACAATATTGACTTTGTTCCACCTTGTGTGGAACAATATACAAGACATATGATTATATAGCAGCTTTTTTTCATAATAGACCAAAAAAGAAATAATGACATCACAGACTGGGATCAAAAATACAGTCTTTCCAGCTGCTTATGTGTTTGCCATATAGACATCTCTTGGTCTCAGGCAGTACAGTGCTAAATGCTATAAATAAGTAAGCAGAGGAATATATGTGTTTTATCTGGAAGGACTCATGCAGTTATCACCCATATATAAAACATGATGGGTGTTTGCAAGGTGAAATGGTAAGATCACAACTAGTGATTGGTCAGGCAAGGCAACGGCGCTTATTTCTGTTCTTCTTTGGATGAATGTATTTCTGTATCAAGATGAAAAGAGGATCAAACTAGCCATCAGGACTGTGACCTAGTCACATAAAATGCATTTATGTTGCTTAGATTGATTTATATTGTAAACTTTTGGGAGACAGAAAATATCCTTTTGTCATTTGCTTGTGCAGCACCTCACAGAATAGTACAGGTGGGGTTCCTGTACAATATAGCAATATAAGCAAAGGCAATCAGTCCAGTAATAGAGTAGCAGGGAAGGATAAGCAAGTTGATATCCAGAGGAAAGATAACTGGAGTAGGGAATTTCAAACAATTTAAAATACTTCCTTTGTGTATTGCTTTCACCCAGAATGTATGTGTATCTGTGCACCACTTTATCTTTGTCTGGCTCATAATTGTTTCTCTCTCACTGCTGTGATGATGAGTTCTTGAAACCTTGCTGTCCTGCTGTGTCAGGCAGCATCCCATCCCATAAAAAAATAAACCTGCTCTTCTTGGGAGCGTGCACAAGCCTGAGCAATTAACATTTGCTTTTGGTGAGCATTTGCACAATTTAAATTTAGTTGCTTGAAAGTTCATTCAGGAGGGACCTCTGAGCACTCAACTTAGTTTGAATAAGTGGGGTAGATATGTTTCTTCCTATATCTAGGTGTATCTTCTTTTCTGGTGGATATTTATGAAATTTAAGACATACATTTTGCGGTAGTTAAGAAGTTACTTGAGGAAGAACGTGAACTTTCTGGTAGTTGAACTTGCGACACAGAACCACTACGGTATACGAAGAGGCCAAAATAAAAATACATACCTTAAAAAGTCATAATTAGTAAGTCGAATGCAAGTTTGTCAGCTGCGTAATTTTTAATAGTTGTCAAATGAATCATTTGTAAGTGCATGTGTTCTTTATGGCTGGCATTTAAAACTAGTAATACAACATAATAGTTAAGATCCTGGTACCACACTCCCTCTTGTAGCAACGTAGCTCGTGTGCTGCAGGATGTGAAATGACACCTAGGTCAGTGTAGGGGAATGTACTAAAGCATGGAATAGAAACCTCATAGCAGGAATACCCAAGTGTGCCTGCTTGTTTTACTTTGAGCACAATTATGAATTGACTCAGGAGGCAAGATCATTCAATTGTACAATTAGTACGGCTTTGTAAAGCTGATCGCTGCTAAGACCTCAGTGGTCAATGATCTCAGATTGAAGACTAAGTTTTCTCCTCTGAGACCCTATGCTAGTTCTAGTTTTATATGCTTGGCTAGAAATGTTAGTAGTCGTCATATTGAGGAGGCATTCATCTCCCTAATTAATAGCCCAGTGTCTAGCACCTTGCTTGAGGGTCCAAAAGGGCTCTCCGGTTGAAATGTTGCCCATGAATTTTAAAGTAGTTTACCAGATTAGAAGACTGTAATTCCATAAGGTTAAGGGATTAAAGAGAAAGCTTCAAAATGGAGAAAACACAGGGACAAAACCTTAACATTGAGGGTTCCAGCTTTTACAGTTACATTTAAGGCACCTCGCCTCTTGTATTATTAACATAAATTATCACCAGAATATTATTTGTTTAGGAACCAATTGTGTACAAGGTCCATGTCTTGTTTATATCAGAAAAGGATCAGTAAGTAATGGATGTAATCAGGCCCAGAAGGTAATTTAAATATGAAATTTATATGAAGCCATTATAAAGAAAATGATGCATAATAGTGTACATACTCTTGATGAAGGCTGTGATTCAGCAAAACACTGAAATTCACTGAATATCAATTATGAGCATATAGTTACACCTGTCTAAAAGTACAAAAATATAAATCCACCTATTTAAAAATAAACTGCCAATGCTAGTCAAAAGCGGTGTTCCCCAGGGCTCAGTGCTGAGGTCAGTTCTGTTTAACATCTTTATCAATGACCTGGACAAGGGGATCGAGTGTACCCTCAGTAAGTTTGCAGGGAATACCAAGCTGGGGAGGGGTGTGTACCTGCTTGAGGGTAGGAAGCCTCTGCAGAGGGATCTGGATGGTGTGGATGGATGGGCCAAAGCCAAATGTATGAGGTTCAACAAGGCCAAGTGCCCTGTCCTGCAACTGGATCACAACAACCCCCTGCAATGGTATAGGCTTGGGGGAACTGGTGGACAAAAAGCTGGACATAAGCCAGCAGTGTGCACTGGCAGCCCAGAAAGCCAACCGTATCCCAGGCTATATCCAGAGAAGTGTGGCCAGCAGGTCGAGGGAGGGGGTTTTCCCTCTCTGCTCTGCTCTTGTGAGACCCCACCTGGAATACTGCGTCCAGCTCCAGGTCCCCTAACATAACGATATCGACCAGTTGGAATGAGTCCAGAGGAGAGCCACAAAAAGGACAAAAGGGAGGAACACCTCTTCTTTGGAGAAAGGCTGAGAGAATTGAGCTTGTTCAGCCTGGAGAAGAGAAGGCTCCAGGGAGACCTTATAGCACCTTCCAGTACCTGAAGGGGCTACAAGGAAGCTGGGAGGGACTTTTTACAAGGGCCTGTAGTGACAGGACAAGGGGTAAAGGGTTTAAATTGAAAGAGCATAGATTCATATTGGGTATCATAAAGAAGTTCTTCACACAGAAGGTGGCAAGGCAGTGGAACAGGTTGCCCAGAGAAGCTGTGGATGCCCCATCCCTAGAATTGTTCAAGGCCAGGCTGGATGAGGCTTTGAGCAACCTGGTCTAGTGGAAGGTGTCCCTGCCCATGGCAGCGGGGTTGGAACTAGATAGTGTTTAAGGTCCTTTCCAAAATAAACCATTCCATGAATCTGTGATTAAGTGTGGCTAGAAAGCTGCCCGTTGGAAAAGGACCTGAAGATTTTGGTCGACAGCTGGCTGAGTATGAACCAACAGTGTGCCCAGGTGACCAAGAAGGCCAATGTCATCCTGCCTTGTATCAGGAACGGTGAAATGTTAGAACAAGTGGAAGTGACCTCAAGTTTTGCCAGGGGAGGTTTAGACTGGGTATTAGGAAAAATTTCTTCACCAAAAGGGTTGTCAGGCATTGGAACGGGCTGCCCAGGGAAGTGGTGGAGTCACCATACCTGGAAGCATTTAAGGGACATGTAGATGTGGTGCTTAGGGACATGATTTAGTGATGGACTTGGCAGTGCTGGGTTAATGGTTGGACCTGAGGATCTTAGAGGTCCTTTCCAACCTGAATGATTCTGTTATTCTGTTATTCTATGATTCTAATGCTGTCTGTAGCTGTGAATACAATTGTTTTGCTTATCAGTGTGTATTGTTGACACTCTTGATATAGAAGAGCTTGATGAAAAATGCAGATTCATCAATAGTGAAATGTTTTGCAAATTAATCCTTAGTGTGCTAAATTGCTTGCATTGGAAATATAGAAGCAAAAATGTATTGTTATTTGGACATAAAATTTAAAATTCAGTGTGGTGCTTCACTACAAAATCCTCTTTAATTTCTTTGGAAAGCTAGAGAAATATATTTAACTTTGAAATTAACCATTTTGCTGAATTCAGGACATTGTTACAACATTTCATTTGTTTTCTAGAGCTGCCACAAACCCAAGGAATCAGCTATTCACACAGCTCTAATAATTTTGCTATTTGTAGCAGACTTTTTTCACCTCACATTTTATGATATAAAGTAATATATTTTTAATCTTGGCAAATGTTTGTGTAATATTTGCATACACAGATCAGTCCATTGAACCCTAAAGGGACTGGTTGCATAAGGGTAAGTCACAGTGAGTTGTTCCTTTGCAGTCAGTGTAATTGCTGTTGGAGTAAGCTGGACCAGGTTCTCAATTATTGTAAAGTATTCTTCCGCGAGTCCTCACTTTGAAAAATAAAAAACAGAAACAAAACCTGGATTACTGGATGTACAGTAATTCTGTTTGATGTTTGTATTTCAGAATCACAACCACTGCAGCTTGTATGATGGACTTGAGAAGATACCCATTAGATGAACAAAACTGTACTCTGGAAATAGAAAGCTGTACGTACATAAGAGAATGGATGTAAAACCTAGTTCAGATGCTGGTGGTTTTCCTCTTACAGAATTGTGTAATATTTACTTCGGTGTCTAGAAACACTATGTGAATCATGTAATTGTCACCCTTTGAATTTTGTTTTGTTTATTTGACTGTTTTTAAAAAGATGAGGACTCATCCATTTCTAGATGGATGGATACATCCTAGAAAAACAGGTTCAGGACAAAATGAAGTCATTTATTGCTCCAGCCTGACTTGGCAGAGGCAGTGACTGGATGTTTATCTTCAACATAGGAGAATGAATGTTCATATTTTAATCAGATTCATTTTCAATAGCGCAGACACTGTGATATCATTGTCTTTCAGTATGCTTTATTATGCATGGATGGTCTTGCCGCAGGACCCACCCTCGGCTTTCAGATCGACCCCATTTATGGTGTGCAGTTGTGTTCCAAATGGAACCACATTCTCTCTTCCATCTAGTCATGTCCTAGGATTGCAATATTCAGATGTATATTTGCTCTTCAAGAGTTCCTGCTCCATTTCTGTTGCTGGTTGAAGATTGTGGGCCATATACAGAAAATGCTAGTATATATTCTATATTCTACACTACAGAAGCTAATGGAAACGGTGCAACCCACACTCTTTTACTGTGAGTGGAAAAGGTCTGCCTCAGTTATGTTTGTCTATATTCATTCAATAATCCACCTTCTTCTGGTGATTATAAGTGTAAATATACATTTGGTTTCAGTGCTAGATGTGTACTATGCCTTAAATCATGCTAATCTTCAATTTTGCAGATTGTTGGGAAGCATTTTCCATCTCGCTGGGGTCATTAATCCATATGTGAATTCTATGAGAGTGATACCAAAAAAAACCCAAAACTCAAACCAGAGTATTTTGCCTCAAACTCCTGTGCAGACTGGAATGGCACAGCTCTTTGGGAGACCTTCCCACAGGCACACAGAACAAAGTACCATGCACAACTCCAACTGTTCTGATTCTTTTCATTGTCTAAAATGACAAGCGGCATGTACTGTGTTTGAAACTACATTTGAGTCTGCTGTTATTTCTGACTTACTCTTCCTGCTTTGCCTGCAGATGGCTACACAACCGATGACATAGAGTTCTACTGGAGAGGTGGAGATAATGCAGTCACTGGTGTGGAGAGGATTGAGCTTCCTCAGTTCTCTATTGTGGAATACAGACTGGTGTCAAAGAATGTTGTCTTTGCCACAGGTATGTATTGTCATTTGTCTATTCAATGTTTCATTTCCTTGAGCATGACAATTACTGTTTTATTAATCATAATTATATGTCATCTTAGCACTGTGTTGTGTATTTGACTAAAGGAATTACTTACTTGTTTATTTTTCTTTTTCTTGTGTGTGTGATACTTAACCAAGCACCTAAATATCTATGATCTAAATAAATATGAAGTCATTCAGCTCTCAATCATCAGTTTAAATGTAGCCTACATGGTTACTGGTCATACATAAGTATGTTTTGGCATACAAGGTGAAAGAGCCACCGTTTTTATGAACACCTCCCTACAGCTTTTCAGTGCATCCTTCTTTTGTTTTTGTATGGTGAATGTAATACCTTTTATATCTTGATTTGCACTGATGAGTATGTAGAGCTGTATGCATAGCCAGTGTTTTGGTAATCAGTGTTGAGATGCTAAAATTAAATCTGGGGGTTTCTTCCTTGTTTCCTTGAAGATGTAATACAAGGTACTGGTAACTCACGGCATTGGATGTCTTCCAGTTGATTTACATGTTTGTAAACCAACATGTAAATCAAATCAACATAATGGGATGTCACAGTGTTGATTTACATGTTTAATATTAGCCACCAGCATAGGAAAATGTTGTTATGTGTGACAAGGCTAAAGCAACACATAAAGCCATCAGCAAGTGTGGTGCCACTGTTTGGGACCTCCAGATTTTCAGTGCTCTTCAGACCACAGGAGCGTGCTGTTCCATCTGTCCCAGCGCACTAGAACAAATGAAGCACAGCTCTATTATGTTTGTTAGCATCACTTCACCCACTCTTTGGACACAGCATCTGTTTCAAAGTACACAGAAGCACAAGTTGTATTTCAGAACAAAATGTAAATATTGCTGGGATTGAAATTAATATGAGGTGGTTTGCCAGCTGCTGCTGTTCTTGTTTATAATTTTGAATGGAAGGGTGTTTTATTTAAAGACAAATCAAGACTCTAATCCTATATCCTTCCATTCTGCAGCCAGTGTCACCTTTGGCAGCCAACACTTCCCTCCCCCTCCACAGGACTGGATATACTTTTGTGGAATGGCTCTTTGGACAACAATGAGAATACAGAGAACTTATTTGGGAAGTTTTATCGCAGCCCAAAGCTGTCTTTTAGTTCTGTATGAAATATTTCAGTCAGTAAAGACATGATGTAGTAACATAGAGATGAGAGCGATTTGTTACATTCGGGAAAAAGAGTAATCCAAATAACTGAGACAAATACGAGAGAGAATGAAAACTAGGAGTGGACATTTATATGACTGACCGAATGTTCAGAATTTTAACAGTTCTTTCAAAAATAAACTTGTGGAAGGAGTAAAAAAGTCTGATGCTTCAGGGTTTAAGACTGCTTGATGTTAGGGAGTAGGATGAGACAGTCACAGAGAACTGATTACTCCATGTTTCTTGTACCATTTTCTGAATCATATTATTTGTGTCACTAATGAAGACATGATAGTGCATTTACTGTTATTTTGGTTCAGGACGTTATGAAAATGCTTGATTGATTATGAAATTGTGTGACAAGTATTTCCATGCAGGGGAAATACCGCATTTATTTCTCAAAACCACATACTTAATTGTAAAGCTGAAACATGCTAGTGAATCTGATCGATAAAGTCAGAACATTCTTTTCAGATTTCTTCTCAAGACTACTTTTTTATGGTCCTAGCAATTAGGGCCAGTTTCTACATTTTTGTGGAAAATAAGTCAATAAGTCAGGTATGCCTTTTTTTTTTTTTTTGGGGGGGCTTTGAGGTTATTGAAGTCTTAAGGGAAGATATTACTTCTTTGAGCGCAGTGTCTCAGTGAACATTTCAGAGATTTCAGTATTAGTGTGCTTTGATTGTATCAAACTAAAAGAAGACTTCAGAGTCATGCCATAAACAGCTTTTGCAGTAGTTATTTCTCCTATGCTCCATGAGGAACACTGCTGTATAATCTTGTGTAACTTACGCAAATGGAAAAATCTGTTCCCATAGTTACTACTGAGAAGCAACAGTAAGCATGAAAAAAACCCTATAGATAATGACATAAAGCTGTGCAGGGCTGCAAGAATACTGGAGGAACCGCATGCATGTGGAAGCATAGCATTGGAGTTAAAAATTGTCTTGCCAAGTTAGCAAAGTGGGTCTGGAAAAAAGTATAAAAGTCAGTATGGACAAGTGCAAAATACACCATTTATACAACTAATTATTCCTATCCAAATTCAGGACTGGGAATGCCAGGTTAGGCCAGAGTTCTGTGTGTAGAAATCTAGGGGGCTACTATTGATCTCAGACTGAACATGAACCAATAATATCTTTTCAGGGAAAAAAGAAAAAAATACCCACATCCTACATGGTGTATGACTTGCATTGCTAAGGCTTGAGCTGCATATTTGTGGTCATGGATAGCACTCTTCTAAGACAGTTGTGGAACAATGGAAGAAGGTCTAGGGAAAATTAACAAGTAGGAAGTCTAGAAAATGGAATACATGAGATTGCTGGAGAGCCAGGTATGATCATGTTGTTTAAAAAAAGAGAACACTTAGATGGGAAATAAAGTCTTCAAGTGTCTAGAAGGCATCTGCAAAGACATAGGGAATAGCTTGTTCTCTTTCTCCACAGTGAAAAGATGAGAAAGGAGTATTTAAATTGCTGTGAAGAAGAAAAATCTGGTTTGGCTGTCTTTGTAAGACCAGCTGCAGGGCATACAGGCTCCCATAACTAGTATTAGGTTCTACTTTTCAGTAGCCAAAGGCATCTCAAATGGCATTAGACATCTCTGTGTAGGCAGTCAAGTCATACCCATAGAATCAGCTGGCTGTAAATATAGATCTCCATGGTTTACCCTGAGGGCTTATGTGCCATCCATGTGTAAATACCTGCATGCAAATTCCTGAGATTCAGTGCTTAGACCTGTGAGCTGATTCTGCCTGCTAAATGTTTGTTATCCAGAAATACCAAGAAACTGAACAGGGATGGAGATATGTAAAACACCACCTAAAAGCTTCAAGGTTCATAGCAGTCAGAGCCAGATTAGCAACATGTTGGTATGAGGAGGGTAGTCTTACAAGATTTGAAAATTAATTATTTACTATATTCTGAAAGATCAATCTGTAAAGTACATTTCCAATTACCCAAAGAACCTTCCCAGAAGGACAGATTAAAATAAGAATTCTGTAACTGACCAACTCTGTTATCTTGGTTCATACTTGGATAGAACAGCAGGAGACTAATTTGCCCTGGAAGCTAGGTATTTTAGCTTGCTGGCTTTTAATGAAATTGAAACAGAAACAAGTAATTACTTTTTACCAACTGCCCAAATATAAGAAAGAGGCATATTTTAAGCTCAGTTATTGATTAAGTATTTGTTTTCATGCCGGCATTCTCAATACTGTTGTTAGATTTAAATATTTCAGGCCACATTTGGTTATTCCTGTACTATTTAAATTAGCCCATAGACATCAACATGTTGTATGAGATGGGAGGAAGGGTAACAAATCTGGTCCCTGAACAGCAATGCTGTTCTTTAGGCAAAAACAAATTTTGTTGGAATGTTAACAACTAGAATTTCCTGGTAATTAATCTCTAAATGTACTGAGCCTTAATTGACAAATCATTATCCAAGCATAATCAGGCAAGTAACAGTGTAATTGTTGAGCTCACCAAGAAATCCATTTTTATTAAATAAATGACACAAGATTGTTCCTTCTTGGATAAATAAATATCTGGGCTTACAGTCTTTGTTCCATGCGGGTTAGGACCCATCCTTTTCACTGATCTTCAGCCATCCAGACAAAGAGGGGAAAACAAGTTGGGCAAATAAGGAATATTCCTTCTTTAAATTATTTTTTTCCCACAGATTCCTGTGGTCTTTTTGTTGGGGTGAGATATTAGAGCAGAGATGGCAGACTGGAGGCAGGGCCAATGGATCATCTTTGAAGGCATAAAAGCAAGACAGGTGAAAGTCTCAGAGAGAGCTACCTGAAGGAGAACACTGACCGCGTAGTGTGAAAGAACAAGGCTACCAATTCATGTTTCAGTTTCAACCTGAACTGTACAAAGACCACATTAGTCTGAAATATCGATGAGATATTGAAGCTACAAACCTTCAAAACCTACCCTGAGACTTGCAGGGCTAGGATTCATCTTACTCTGATTTAAGATGTATATAATTTCAGTGTCTACATATGAACTAGGTGTCTTAGTTGATGGGAATCTAGTTAATACAGTCCATGGATTCTGAAGACAAATTCAGTCCACCAATAGGATTCTATTTTAGGAGGAGATGTGTAATTCTCTATGTTTCATTTACTAGTTGGACTAGATGAACTGACTCTCCCATAAATGTAGTTGGAGCTTAGACACCCAGCTCCTGTGTGTGGTTCAAGCGAGTCGCTTAATCAGCTGCTGTTTGAGATGGCATAGGGCAGCCTTCTTAGTCTCCAGCTGCTGATCAAAAAGGTGTAGGGGCTATGTGACATCCACTAGGTGCCTGCTGGTGTCTGAGATGTCATAGGGCATCTCAAAAGGAACAGTGCACTTTCAGATTTGCAACCGAATCTCTCTGTTACAGGCCAGCTCCAATCCTAGAGCAGGAAGACAGCCAGCACTGAGAGCCCTGGCCCTGGGTATGGTTCTTAAGATTCTATCTTCTAGCTTCAAGGCAAAGAACCTGGTGCTTGAAACAACTTTATGTTGTCACCCCTGCTCTTGAGACCATCTGTATGGAGACTCCCCCAGGTTTAAGGCCAGGTCCCACTAGTTTCAGTAATTATCTCATTAGACGGAGATGTTGATGAAGTAGTGGCTGATGGTCATCGAAGCATTCAAGATAGATGTCACAAGTGCTCTCTTATACTGTTTTCCAGTTCAGGGTTTCATAACTGAACATTACTGATACATGTGACACATTACTTCTCTCCACTGTTGACATAAGCCTCCTCCAGACACACCTTTTTCCGTGTGTTATCAATAGCAAAGTACTCTCTTTGTTCTTTCTCTGAGGTTCCCCAATACATCCAGGTTCCTTGGCACTCCAGGCGCCCAAGAAGAGGTTTGATCCAGTGATTTTGTTCCACTAAACCTTCTTGAATGAATTCTTCAGACTGTTTATCAAAGAATCAGTATTTTATGGGGGATTTTCCAGTCATCACCTCTGTCAATGATATTGCACAGACACTCAGACCTGGACAGGACTTTTGGAAATTAATTTATAGATAATCCTTTATGTGGGTGTTGTATTATATTAAATAATTTTCCTCAACAGGGCTTGAGGAGAATAAAGATTTCTATCTGATGCACTGCTCTTACTGTAGAAAGGTGCTCAGGTCTCCTATGTTTTTAATGTATTTCATGGTGGCAGAATATTTTTCTGTTGTATTTATGTAGTCCGCAGGCACAAGGCCATGGAAACTGTTTCATAAGAAACTCAATGAAAAAGTTAAGCTTTGTTAGCAAAAAATAAGGCATGGTTTCAAAGACAGAATTTGTCTTTTGAAATTAAATATTGGTCATTGGAGAATGAAGATGTTAAGCAAGCTAAAGACTAAATGATTCTTTGCTGAAAATAATATTGACTGCTTTAGACAGCAGAAAACCTTGGTCTGATTTTCATGATGAAATAAATTCTTCTGACTCTACCAATATTCTTCTTTTGGTGAAAGTAGAAGGCATTTCATCATGGAAAAAATACTGCTGATTGAAGTAATCACAGGAACCAAATACATCTACATGATATTTCTTTTTTCCAGTGATAGTTCTTCTGAGACTGATAAAACAGGCAAGGGTAGTTGCATAAATTTGATACACCCTGGATGCTTCTGCTGCCTGCAAACAGTATTCCATTTTTTCTAGCATGTGACCCAAAGTATACCCGACTGTCAGGAATGGGATGAAGAGAAATTTCTTTTGTATTCTCTCTCAGGAAATCCCTCATTCTTGTGTATGTGGGCAAATATAGTTTCTTATGCTCATATGCAAACATATGAACATAATTTAAAGGGAAGCTTGTAATTTTTATTTTGTTTCTAGATGTAATCTTTCATATCTTGCATGTATTTGCATTACAGTGTGTGAAATATGATCTAATACCTCGTTGAGCCCTTAGTATGCTCAGAAATGGTTTTCAGGATGTTGACTATAACTTGGGCTTTTAGATGAGCTATTAGAAGTATCATATCTAAGATTAGTAATGCAAACACTGAAATCATGGAGATAATTTTGTGCGAATGACTACCTTTTTCTTGTACAGCTGTACCCAGATTTAATCTTCTTTGCATTCGGTGAAAGATAGCACAATTTTTAAACTCTTTCTGACTTCTAAATATATAAAATATATTCGGTAAGATTAACACCAATTTTGAAACACACCAGTTTGAAGTTAAATAATAAAATGTTTTGTTTGAAACGTTGACATTGAGGTTATTACTATTTTTCATTATTTATCTGTTCCAATTGTAACGATCAATGAATTCTAGATACTGTTTATATATACATATAACTATCTTTTTTGCTCAAAATACTTTGGAAGAAAAATAATGTCCAAGTCTAACTGATGTTAGAGGCCTTTGGATCTGGTCTGAAGGCTTTTCCTTGCAGGGATTTATTACAATTTATTTTTGACACTACAGGTAGCATGTTTCTCATAGCTCAGATATAATTAAGAATTTCCATCTCATGAGCAACTTTTCCATGTATATACAAAACTATGCACATTACTAATCCTCTCAATATAAATACTATACGTGAAACTGTGTATTTGGATAAGTATTTTGCATGGAGACCTAAGCATCTGTTTTTAAAAACTAACCAGTGCTCACCCATCTGTTCAATAATCTAAAATAATTTACTCTCTCTTTTCTTCCCAAATACAAATTGCTTGGATATCTATATTCACTGCAAGGTTTCTTCTAATACCAACCTGTAATACAGTGAAGGCGTTTTCCCTACTGTTCTGCAGATGTCATACTACCCCATACAATGTGCATGTTTTAGTTTCTACGGAAACTGAAGAGAAGTGTCTGCAAGTGTCTTTTCTTCAGTATAAGTAACGTTGTTTCCCCCTCACTTTCCTCAGGTGCCTATCCAAGACTATCGCTGAGCTTCAGGTTGAAGAGAAATATTGGATACTTTATTCTTCAAACCTACATGCCCTCCATCCTGATTACCATTTTATCATGGGTGTCATTCTGGATCAATTATGACGCATCAGCAGCAAGAGTTGCCCTTGGTATGTGCTAAGTATGAATGCAACATTTAAGTGTCAGACTGAACGTAGCCTTCGGAGGTTGTTAAAGACTGCAATGTGATGTCAGTGTTTTGATATTCCAAAATCATTTATGTCAAAATCATGTCATTCAGTATTGCCTCAAAAGTGATGAGTTTTCCCCTGCACGCAAAATATAGCTGCTGCTGAATTTCTGGTATGAGCTGCTCATACGGGTCCCAGCATTGTTCTCATCAAATTTGATGTTGTCAGTAGCTTCAGCGAGGGGACCAGCTCCAGAATCATCCTCCAGGAAGTTGAGCATGGGCTTTTGCCTGGCTCCAAGCCACCTCCTGAGGTCCTGGGTGCTTTAACTGACAGTGGCAGGAACAGACCTCAAGAGCTGTGTGGCCATTCAGACTGCAGGGGCATGTCAGCTACGTACCGTGACATCCCACCTCACCCTCAATGCACAGTATGCCAAGTGCATTTTTATCAGAGCTTGAAGTGCCATGTACCTCATGGCAGAAAAACATGGATTTGGCACAGGTTGGTAATCCCTGTCCAAGACCTTTTCAGATCAAAGTTTCCTCTAGATAAGGGAAGGTGGCTTCAAAATATCTCACAGGAAGTATTTCGTCTATGACAGAAGCATACTCAGGGATAGCTACAGACAAGGAAGATTAAATGGATCCATAAATAATCCTTATGAGTACTGCTGCCTCTCATCTTCAACCCTGTGTCTTCCAACAGCACATACCTTCGTTCTCAAAGTTGGTCACTAAGCCTATGCTGTATATCTTCCTGCTATACTCTCTTCTCTTCTTAAACAGGAGCCTATTCTGTAATTCCTTTATTTTTCTGATATGTACCACAGCAAACCAAGGCTCCAACCCATGCCCATATGATTCCCCATATCTCTACACTTATCTCCCAAGATGCCAAAGAGGGCTGTGCAGCTACAGTTATACTTTTATGCAATATCATATTATGTCATAGGATCTGAACTTGGGCAACTGAATATGTTGTAGGTTAACTGCAGTTACTGTACAGTAATTCTACAGACACTGGGCAGGACTACAGTGAACAGATGATTAGACAGAAGTTACCAAACCCAGTGACATTCCACACTCTTCTATAAAGGGTTCACACAGTTTTTCCTTGTTTAAGGAACAGGGCTGTCTCATGTGGCCTATTTCTGTGCAGCACAAGTTCATCAAGTACCGTACTGTGCTAACACAAATATTAGAATAAAAGTTGGAGAGTACATTCAAAGCAAGCTCAGGAGCCCAAATGTTCTATTTCCAGTTGACAGAAAGTCCTTTTGAGAGGAAGAAAATCCATCTAATAGTTTTTTCTGAAAAAAACAATTAGAGCCTTGGTGGTTATGTTTTGTATCACCTGATGTTTGTATAATAAAGTTCAGTACCATGGGTCTAATCCTATGCTCCTTTGTATACCCACTCTTACGAGTGTGAAGCTGATATGAGATGGCATCAAAGTTTAAAGGCAATATAGTACCTTTAGACATATGTAACCAGCTCTGAAAAGCTCATTTCAGAGAAGGATAAGGCCTGCTGGCTTAGGTATTTGTTAGAGGAAAGACTCCCTGTGCAGTCCTTAGGGACATGGAGACAAGCTTTGACTCAACCCCTGCAGGAAGCCTGTGTTCTCCAAATGCACCTGATTTTAGTTCACTCACTTCCATGCTTTTCCCTGATTCTTCACTGCAGATGGTGTCTGTGGTCCAGCCTACACTGAACCAAGTAGTTTCCTCAACAGAGAAACCCAGGCACACAGCAGCTCATTCCAGAGGCTCTGTGTTACAGACACTGCAGACAGAGGCTGATATTGGGCTGATCTCAAGAGAAATAATCAAAACTATCAAAAATCAGTTTTTACTACTTAGCCCTATAAGTTCCTAAATTCAGACCTTTGAGTGAGGAAAAAAATAATCTCAATAGTTCTCACTCTTGGGAAGGGGTGTAATCAAAAGATTACCCTATTTTTTTATGATAGGTGAGTGTCAGCTGCTTCTCTTCCAGCTGTGCTTTAAAATAAATTACTGGTCTTCAGAAAAGCATTTGCCTGCAGGGTGTCAGGATCTTCAAGGGGACATATTTCCTTTTGGTTAGTGGTTAGCCACCTCTCTATTCAGTGTGCTTAATCTTTTGGATAGCGGAGAAAGCCACCAAACTTTCCCTGTGTGTGTGTTTAAGGATTTATCCCTGGAATCTAGATTTCAGTCAGAGAACAGGCACCAAAAATGTGGGCATTATAAGTCCTGCTGTGCAGGCTTCTAACTCCCTTGTTGACCTAGGCTTTGGTAAGCATCTGTGGGATGCTAGTGAGATGCCTAGGGTGTGTTAAAAGGCATTTGTGGGATTTCTGATACAAGAGTCAATTTGATTTTAGGTAATTTTTTGAGTCCCTTATTGGGAAGCAGCAGTGGGTAATCCTGCAAAGAAAGCAGCTAATTCAGGCTAGTGAAATCCCTTGGGCTGCAAATGTATGATAGTGTTTGCTGCAGTCTTCCAGCCTTCTCACCCCTGCTCCTTGTGCTTGCATGGATGTTTTCTAGACACTTCCTCAAAGTTTCTTCAGCTAAAAATAATGTGTCAGCTATACTCCTCATTTTACTGCAGAGCTGGGTGAGTTACACTCAATATAATTTTTAAATAAGCTTGTGCTGTGTGTATGTCTCCACTGTATTTCAAGCCGTGAAACATCTGACATCAACACACACTTGTTTCACAGTTTAGAGGAAAAGCACTGCAAACCGTATGACGCTGACCTACTAAATATACAAAATATCTGTTACAGAACCTCATAGGTTACTCCTGTGGTTCCCTGGAGTGACAGTGTTTACACTGACAGCTTGATTTTGAGTTACATTGTCTTTATTTCTGTCTCTTAAGGTAAAAGAAGCTGTGCTTTATAATATGGCAGCAATTTTTGTTCTTTATTTTTGTTCCTTCTGCATTTTAGTGACTACTTATAACCTGACGTTATAATTACGGAATCAGAGAAAATAGTAATGGAGGGGACATACTAGAATGGCTTGCCTTTTTTACCAACATACACTTATTCTACAAATCAGTGTTTTCAGCCACCTGTGATTTGCGATTTCCATAAAATTTCCAGCAGAGATACAGACCCTGCAGTTTATTGTGAATTCAAGCAGACTGACAGTAAATTTGCTTTTCCAACCAGCTTTTCAAAACAGTGCTCTGTAATATATTTACAGGTGATATGTCCATCCTTAGGTAAATAAATGAGGGTTTGACATACCTTGTAGATTTTCTAGGTACTTTATTAGTGTCCAGTTGATCACTATAAAAATGCTGCTCTCCCTCATTGGCATTTTTTTCTCACAAATGCAAATACCTTTCAGCGTCTCACTGCTCATCTCACTTCTTTCTATGTAGAAATTAGACAACTGCTCTAAACTAGTCATCTCAAAGCCCTCTTCTGTATTGTCCTTTGCTGAGATACGTGTCTAAAGTAGATGGCATGAACTGTTCTAGAAAGGTGTCTGTCTCTCTCCTTCTACTACAGAGACACTGTACAGGACTAACTACAACCAACCGCTTAACTCTGAGATACTTAAAACTGTGTGAGAGGAATCTTTGAGAATCCATACTAAAACTCTGCCTTAATATGTGCATGTGTTTTTTATCTGTCCAGACCCCTAATTCATTTGGTTACATTTTAAAACCTTCTCTCCATTATGTTGAGCAGCACCGGGCTGGAAGAGCATGCCTTTTAATGCTTGGCAGGCTATTTGCCTTCCTGTCATCGATCAGTTTGGTCTTTATGGAAGAGATCCTCAGTACAGCTACACTGGTTTCTGTGAAGCTATGTTAATTCAGGGCAGTGGTGCCAAGCCCTCTTGTTAGCTGCTTCCCCTGGTTTCGTGAAAGAAATAGTCTAACAGAGTAATAATGCAACAGGCTTTAATTTTACTTCATTTGCAGTGATGTCACCTGTGAGACATCTTTCACAAATTTTTAAGCTTCTTTACACTGACAAGACAAATTTGAAAAAAAAGGAAAATAAAATGGAAGTATGATCCACTTAGAGTTGTAAGATATGCCTTCTTTTTCTTTGTGTAGGAATTACAACTGTGCTGACTATGACAACAATCAACACTCATCTGAGAGAGACTCTGCCTAAAATTCCATATGTTAAAGCCATTGACATGTATCTTATGGGCTGCTTTGTATTTGTCTTCTTGGCCTTACTTGAATACGCCTTTGTCAACTACATTTTCTTTGGAAAAGGGCCTCAAAGGCAGAAGAAACTTGCGGAGAAAACAGCAAAGGCAAACAACGATCGGTCAAAGTTTGAAGGCAACCGGGTAGGATTCTTTAATTTATATATAGTCTCTCTGCTTTTATTGCAAAACCTAACTGTATGAAATGAACAAAAAAAGATTGCCTAAAGAAATCACCAACCTGTTCTTTTTGTGGACAAACGTTGGCATATTTTTGTTGAGCAACCTACACAGAATATATTCAGACATGCAGAAATCGAACTGAGTATGATCTGTATGACAAGTAACTGGGAGAAGAAAACAATGGGAGTGCAGCTAGCTTGAAAATAAAGATCTGTAGATCTACAAGCACATTTATTTGTCTAAATCAAATATAATTTAATTGTGATTTTGTTTAAGCACCTACATAAGGGAATCCAGGATCTGAATGTACTTTTCTCACTTCACTTAGAGCAGACGCATTTAGAATGGGAGAGAAGAGATAAAGGATTAGTTCTGCCATGCTAATTAATTGGCCAGAATAGCTTAACTGCTGTGTGTGGCATTGTCATCTGCTGCTGTTTAAGGCCAGCAGAAAATTCCTAGAGAAACTTTCAGATTGATTTCTGAAGCGCAGTATTGGCATGGTCTGCGCTGATTACACCCCAGACTATTTCCTTGCCTGGACTGTTACTTTATCCAATGAATAGCCTTTTTTTTTTTTTTTCTCCCTTTGGAAGAAAAATTCAAGGTATTCAGCAATATATGATGTTAGCAAGCCATGTCAGTTTGAATAGAACATCTTTTTTTTTGGATAAAATGCTCCCAGTAAGGCTTTTTCATTCAGTTCTGTTGCATAAGATTGTTTTTTTCTATCAGCTATAAATTAAAAGAGTTCACAGTGACAAAACTACTACCTGTATTAAATATCAGTATCATAAAGGTAATTTTAAGCTGTATTCTTTGATCCCAATGATTCTGTCCGCTAAGCAAATGTAATACAGAACTACACCAATTATCAATGCTCACATCTGTGAAATAATTTTTGAACCAATAAACCCATTTTTGTCCACTATATTATGAAACCAAATTCTCATCACAGTTGGCAGCACTACTTAGTACTAAGCTAGAATCAAGAATGAATCCCCTTTCCTGGAAAAAAGAAGTTATAATAATAACAAAAGCAGATGGGAAAAAAAGAGTATCAGAACTGAAAGCAATAGAGAAAATTTTAGCTGCAAGCAGGTAATGCAGATGTATGCATTAAGGTTCAGTTCTCCCAATGAAAGCCATCTGGTGAGTCTCATCCATTTAAATGATTTACATAATTCAGTACAAGTCTTGCTAATGGCCCCAGTAGCACCCCATGCCTGACTGTTCTTCCATCTTGAGATCAATTGGTCTATATTGTCAAAACAAACACACGTACTTTACTAATGAAAATGAGAGGGGTTTGTACCCAGATCATGCCATTCTTATATCCCAGATCTGATCATATAATTATCAACCTTTTTTCCTCACTTTTGACTTACAACCTTTTCTTTCCTTCCTGGGCCATCCTAAGCAGATATCACTGGCTGTTCTGACTTTTCTGCTGGTTTCATATCAACTGTGCATGAAAGAAATTAGGATACAAATTCAGCACACCAGAGCAGAAGGAAGAGTGTTACTTTGGCCCTTGGAGTCCCAGCTGTGAAAGGGGACTCTATGCTTTGTAGAAATGCATGTGCTCATACTGACTGTGAATGCTTACTTTCAAATGACACAGGATAAGTAATGAGGTATGGTCCCATTCTGTGTGGAAAGCATTTTGTCTCCAGGCCTCAGCTGGTGAAGTCAACAGAGCTTCAATGCAGTCACTGGATTCAGTGCCTTCAGAGCAGCAGTGCCAGCATACCACTGGAAAAGACAGGGACATTAGGTAGAGCGGATCAGAAATCTTCCTTTGAAACAAAACATAGACAGAAAATGCAAATGCAGTGGATGTAGGATGTCAAATCTGAATTTCTCATTTGAGAAAGTGGCAGATGTAAAGCATAGGGAACTGCTCAGAGCAGGTAAGAGGTCCCATTGCTTTCAGGGTGAGCAGCTCAGGGAAAATCCATTTAGCAGGTCTATTTTGGACAAAGTTTACCAGAGCTTCCACAGCCCTGATGCAGGAAAATGGTTTCCATGGTTCTGGATGATGCCCATTGTGTACTATGCTGTACAGACATCCATGAATATAGCAGGACAGGTGGTCATGCCAGAGTTTTTAACATTTCCCATGGAAGACAGTACCTGAAAGCTCTTTAACCTTGGCTCTGACCCCTTCAGGGTCAGTAAAGAAGCATTAATTTCCAACTTCTCCTCTGGTGGCTCTTGAAGATCATTGAACCTGATGGAAATAATGGCTTCTTGGCAGTTGCCTGCTTCTTGCTTTGGAGTTGGGACTCAGGGACTGGATGTCCTGGGAGAGGGTCACAAACTGGAGGGCATACTGCTGAGTAAGGGAGGCTCAGAGCCATAGATGAAGACTACTTGCATGAGTTCAATGAAATTATTTGTCATTTCGGTGAAACTTCAGGCTTCCATGCACTGTGTTTTCCTTCAGAAAGGGAAGGTTTCAAATCTCACGTAATTTGGGGCTAAGCGACATTTTTAAAGAAAGAGAGAGTGCCTAAAACCAGGCAGCCCTCTTTGCAGCTGTCACGACTGTTTGATGACTGTCTAAATGTGTGCTGTGCTGGAAAGAAGATTGAACAGGGTTCAAATGTAAAACTGGAAGAAGGCATTATTTTTAGTCTGTCTCTAAGACTACCATTTTGGGTTGATTTGTGTTGCTGTTTGTTCTAGTAATTGAATTTGTTTGTATACGAACTATGGTGCATGAGCTCCCTGTCACTGATTTAGAGTGCTAGCTCAGCGCCCTAGACAACAAAACAAAACAAAACAATCCCAAACCAAATAAATAAACAAACATTAGTCCATTTAGTGTGCACATTAGATGCTGGTGATGGAACAACTCCGCACTGTAATCAGGTCCAGCCTGAGTCAGTGCTCAGGCGGAGAAATCACTTGTTTGTGTTGGGAGGCAGCACTAGCACAGCAGAAGCAGCACAACATATTGCCTGGCGTTCAGGCCCTGAGTTCAGGCATTGCTCAGATGGTACCCAAGACTGCGAGTGCTGCTGAGGAAGTGTCTGTTTTCCAGGCATAGGGAAGAAGAGCAGGAGGAGGCAAAATGCCATGTTATTTTCACTCAGGAGCCCATGGAAACCAGTAGGACCAGGATGGATGCTGCTATTATAATTCACTTTTTACATGTCAGAGGCTTGAAGTCTAGAGTGCAGGCTAGCAGGCTTGGTTATAAACACCTACGCATCTTTCTTGCTTTGGGCTTTTCATGCTTTCTTAGTCTTATTTGATTGTAGAGCAGAAGAGTTTTTAATAACAAAAATGTTCTAGGCAAAATCCACAGATGTGGGTATGTCTGTGTTTTATTTGCTAATTACTTTGCAAACCAGCCACGGTTCATGCTCAGTAACTCTGCTTCCTCAGGCACGCATGTGCATTGTCCTGTGTCAGAGTTTATGGGTTTGAAAAGCCAGAACTGGTACAGCCATCTCCATGTTGGTCCCACTGCTATGGATATGCCTCTCCAATGCCAAGCTTTTAGGCACTTTTGTCTGAGTTGTTCCTGCTTTGCTGCCACTGAGGCTTGCTGCCTTGAGGAGAGCTCCACCAGCTGCTGCTGCCGAGCTGCCTCTTGGCTTCTCTGCTCCAGTTACAGCTTTCTGGCCATCTCTGCCCGAGTGCTAAAGCCAACGAGCCTGATAGTTCCAGGCTTTAGGGAAAGCAAAGGCACGGCCAGTGACCTCGCATTGCAGAGGTGACAAAGAAAAGCAGTGGGGAGAGGAAAACTGTGCCCTGTATTTTCCCGTGTAGCACAGCTGAGCGTGGCACGGTGACTGAGGCACGTCTGACTAAACTGAGTCTCTGGGCATGGTTTCAGAAGATTCAGAGCTGGTGATGAGATGAAACCTGAGCGAGCCTTTACGAATGACTCATCTGCGGATCAGCAGCTGACTACAAAGAAAATTTCACACTTAGCTGTCTCTTGACTGCGTTTGCATCGTATCTTATTTCAGATAATGCACTGTAAATAGTATTTTTTGCTGAACTTCTCCAGCTTTTTCCTAGCAAACCGTAGTTACTGGAGACGAAAGTAGGATGTCCTTTCCTTGTGTAAACCGATTTCCTTACATGTACCACTTCTGGTTTGAAAACTTGAAAACCTTGATACACTGGTTCATATAGAAGGACAAACTCCAGGATAAAGGAAGAAGAAAATCTTGATTTTTTATAAATTTATTTTTTTTATATTTCTTCTGCCTATTGTATCAGTGCCTAAATTGAAGTCCTCTGTGGAAGAACTGTCAGAAGAGAATGGGTGGCCTCTGAAAATATTTTCCTTTGCAAATTGATCACCATTGTAACAGATCAGTTCTGTTTCTCTGGTTTGTGTTGGCAGATTCAGGCATCATTTGTTGCTCCCCATACACTTTCAATTTTGCTACATAAATTGTTTCTTTTAAATAAGGCTCAGATACAGCCTAATTTACAACTAAATCAGCATGGGAGAGCTCTAAGGCAATCCTGTTCTCACTTGTTCACTCTTGTGTTAGAGGCTACTGGCATAATCAGCTGGTGAGCATGTGTTTTGGACATTGCTCCTTCTGGGCCAATCCATGGAAGTTATGATTTGCTACAGTCCCCTGCTAAAAATACTGCTACTTAGTTCAAGCTGTGGCAATTTATGTTTTCAGTTTGGTGGGACCAAAAGTTCAGCCCCAGGGCATCAATCAGGAGGGTAACTATCACACAAGCTCACTCAAGCTTCAACCCCCCGTGGCTGTCAGACATGTGGGAAGAGCTTCCTTTGAACAAAAATAATGCATAACCCTTTATAAAAAGGCCCTTCTCGTCAGGCAGTTTCCCGCATGTTTTTTTAGCTCTGGAGATTCCTGGCTCAAACCCCCGCTGTCAGCTAAGGCGGCAGCTTCCCACCAGGCATTGCTGAGAATAGAGACTCAGGCCACTTACATCTACTTAGCGCTTTTAAAGAATTGTTAATTGTAGCAAGCCCTCTCACAAGTGAGGTTTTATTCCAAGAATGGATATCTTGGCTGCTGTGGCAGAATTATCACTCAGTTTAAATTGGGCAACATGAGAATAACAAAGCTGCCAGTATTCTCCTGTGCATCTTCATCTTTCCTGGATACTTTTTTCAGTGCTGTTTTGAACAGTGGGATATTTCTGAAACATCAGTGTGATGAGTAGGTGGCAGGTTTTGAAAAATATCTGTCAAGGGTGACGAGCACAGTTCCTGTGGGAAGAACTCTAGTCCTGTAGTGCTTATAATGGGGACAATCAGTGTGCACTGGGACACTCATGCGTGTACTAATATCCTCCTACAGCCACTTTGCACAAGTATGAACACTGCAAATCCAGAGATGGTAATAAGGGTTGTACATGCAATCCGTAATACAGCCCAGAGAGTGTTAGAATCCACAGACTGTGTAAAATACAGGGGAAGGGAGGACCATACATTCATTTCCTGTTCTTCGTCAGCTCAGATATACCAAGGTTAATTGTCAAACTCCATTCTTACTTGGTGAACAGTGATACTAAGGTACGACTTCCTAATTTTTTTTTCCTCATATGTTCTTTTTTTTTTAAAGATCTTTCCGTCTTCCCAGTTCTGCCGGCTACCCTGGGTTCATCTGCTAGGCTAATGTAACGTAATTGTCTCTTTCCATTTTTTGAGCTTATTAATTAATTTTAACATATTGCAGTGGTAGTGAGAGAAGTATCAACTTTGAGGGAGAACACTGAACACTATCATTTTTGTTGTGCTTGCAGTTTTAAATGATTTAAAAAATATCCAAGGCATAATGTGGTCAACAAATTTTGCTTTAAGCACAGGTAACACTTAGGGCCTGATCGTTTACTGTTCTACAAGTTGAAAAGCAATCTATATGTAAGCAAAGAGGATGAAAACTGGTACCAGGTAGTTTGCCCCTTGCATAACCATAGATGCTTACACCAGGGCAGATTAGATGAGAATCAGGTAGCTGCAGTCTAGATTACAATTTCCACCAAAAATACTTTCCACTTTATTATAATTTCAAGAGAAGATCTATTTTGTGCAATAATGTACTTGAATAGTAATTTTGATGTAAAATAATACAAGACTAACTACAGAGACAGCTTTTCATGGTGTTATTTAAACCCACTATTTGCATTTATATTGCTTCATGTGATGGAAAGTGTTTACATGGTATTTAAAAATTTGGGATTGATGAACTCCTAAACATACCTATGGGGTTTGAACAAAGTGCCTACTCTCTTTCTGTGTATTAAAGTGAAAGATTTTTGAGGCAAAAGAGATTTCATTGTAAAGTACTCCTTGAAATTTATGGAATATTAAGCAGAGAACTAAATGAACCTGAAATAATTGAGACACTACCTAATAGTAAATCAAAACTTATGGTTGTTCCCCTACCCTAGTAGAGTGTTTCCAAACTGGCACTAAAACTGAAGTTTTCCAAGAATCTTGATTGGAGAAGGATGTTCAGTAGCGGCTTGTTCTTGGCTTGCATTTCTTTGAAAATATAATATTTAACATCTAAATGAGCCAGTATCTTGTCTAGAATTGAGAAGTAGATTCAGGACTTTGGAGGTATAAAAGGGCATTGGAGTTTCATATCTAAAATGTACAATCCAAGATAAGCCTATTGTAGACATGCTGTTCCTACAAGAGCAAGGACCAGAGGTTCTTTGTGAGCCTTACCTTAATTCTCCACTTTCTGGCTTCAGCTAGGTAAGTTGTGGTCATTTTTGTGTGATGACATGAGGCTGCTAGAGTCTTTGGATTTTTTCTTTGTGCTGTAACACATACAGTTCAGAAATGGTGAACCTTCAGAGGTGAATCTGTTTTGTCATGTATAAAATGTCTCTCAGCATTTCATGGTTCTCAGCCTCCAAACAATTATGTGAGATTCAATCACCTCACCCTGGTGCAGGAGCTGTAGTTCTTCAGAGGTGGGAGGGATGGGGTTTAATTAAAACTGATGCTGAAATAAGAGCATCAGTTTTGCGTATTTGGATCTGCGCTGATTCAGCAGGGAATTAATTAATGATTTGGTACTCAGCTGTTTCCATCTGCTTTCATGAGCTCACTGGGAAACACTCCATGGAAACAACCAGCCCTGGCTTGTGTTGGGGAGGACAACAGTGGAGACCACAGCGGAGAAACAGGAATGAATGGCTTTGGGTACAGCCACAGTGAGGCAGAAAGGGGACTACAAGCATGGTGGCACAGCGAGACAATGGAAGGTTTTAGGTTAAAGCATGATGATAGGGACTGAAGGGGTCTTGGGCAAATACACAATGTCATGTCCCTTATTTATAATGAGGTTCAAGAGCAATGCCTGGTGTTTACGTTTTGGGGAGAATTTCCAGTGCACGGATAGTGACATTTCTGAGCCAAGTGATAAAATTACATTATAAGGCTCATAAAGAGTAAAACTAAAGTTTTATCAAAGACATTGTCCTTGTTCATCATGTGTAGCCATGATGTGAAGTTACTTTTCTTAATCTGTATCTGTCTGGAGTAACACTTTGCCTGGAGCCACTGATCTGCGCTCACATTCACTCATGGAGGATTTTGCCTTACCTGTATATGCAGGCAAACATGAGTTGACTCAAACAGGATACTCTGCCATTATTGGTTTTCTTCTTTATTCATTGAGAGAGCCTATGCACATTTCTCAGAGTCATTTAAATAATTGCTTAAATCATTCAGAAGCCATGTTTATGTGCAAATACTTTTTAACGTGTTGCATGTATTCATAATTTAAAAGATCACCTTAAGGTTGTCACAAAGCATTAGCATACATTGCTCTAACTTTGTTGAGAGCTTAGGTGATTTATCCTAAACCTCTGAAGAAATCAATACAATTTGCAGGAATAGGTCTCAAGAATATCTGCCGACCAAAAGCCTGATTTCAATTTCTGCAGACCTTTTCTTCTCTCCATCTGCTCCTCCCTTGTATTTGACGTGAAAGTCTGTTGCTTGATTAACAGGGAGATGCATTTCAAACGTATGTTTCCAAATATGTCTCATTTGATATTTTGAGAAAATATATTCTGTCATACAACCTCATAGGATTTAATGGTATGTTCAGACAAAGCATATACAGAAATGTTGCAACTTCCTTGACCACCTTTCTGGTTTGATCTATAGATGCAGTGACGAGCAGTGAAAAGGGGCAGCATCACTGGCAGAGCAGAGGAAGAAGCTACGTTAGGTTGACAGATGAGGTGAAGCAGGCTGTGCAATGTGATGGAACAAGTGGAATCAAATTAATACTTTCCTTGGGCAGGAGAAGCCTGGACACATAAATGTACCATCCAGAATACAAGCTTTCAGATGATACCTCATATACAAACATCCAGGGCTTGGTGTAGAAAGACAAAGTACCCATGGATGGGCTAATGTCTGAATTTATGCTGGTGGCAGACAGAAGTGGGAGAGATCAGGAAGACCTGAGGGAGTGGTGGTGGAAGGAAAGGGAGTGGAGACCTGCAAGGGGAAGGCAGTGCTGCCAGGGTCGAGCCCAGCAAAATGGCCTCTGCTGGGGCAATTTTAGTGAGCTGGATGACATTTCTCAAAGCCTGGGAGGAGGTGGGAAAGGAAATGACTTGTGATGCCGTGGGGGCCTGGAGGAGTGGTTTAGTTTTAAGCCTCATAAGGAAAATGTAGATAGTAGAGATACTTTACACAATGATGTTTACAAATCCTGATCGTAATTTATACACTTTGTAATATAAAAACCCAGAGAAAACTGAATCAGTTATATTCAGAGACCACCATAAGTACTGATGGTATCCATGGTTGTATTTTACAGCTGTGTGTATTCCCTGGTTACAGATACTGCTCAACAGCATGAACTTGTTTCTGCAAACCTCAAGCTCATACTTTCGTACCCAATGGGTTTCTGTCATGGGGAAAATAAATTCTTCTTAATCACCACTGAGGCTTCTCCACCCCATTATTTTGGTTCACGTTGCTTATTTTTATTTATAGATGTTCATCAGCATAATGTACTCTTGCCTACAACAGCAGGATTTGTTGGATACTTTAGGGTCTTTTTTCCTACCTGCCTGTATGTCATTCATGGCATTTTAAATTCTTTTTCCATTTGCAAGAAGCTTGACAAAGCATTATTCATACACTATATAATTGTTTTCACTGAGAAAAGATAAGCTGTAGCATCAATAATTGATGAAAGAAATATCCATTTTACAGAATTCTAACAGGACTGAAAAACCGTAAATGCATATGGGCAGACACATAACTACACATACTTCTAATGCTTCACACAAGGCTTGCAAAGGATGTGGTATAGGACGACTGTACAAACCTCAAAAGGCCATGACAATAGTGTCTTTTCGCAGCTGCTTTTAAACAGGTGCTTCTAGGATGAGATAATCAACTGCTGCACAGTTAACACAGCTAGATCATATGGCACATTAGAAAGATGTATTAATTGCAGGATGAATTGTGGTTTCCCAGATACAGATTCACAGGGTGGAAGGGGTTGGAAGGCACCTCTAGAGGTCATCTAGTCCAACCTCCCTGCCAGAGCAGGATCACCTGGAGTACGAAAAAATCGTATACGTAAACCTGGAAATTAGCCTGTATACCATGATTCACTATCTGTTTCTAAAATGGGGAACCAAGTTCACTTGAACAGCATCACATATGCATTCATGGGCTGAAAAACCCCAGCACAGAGTATTTACTTTACATTCAGAGGTTAGCGTCCTGTCCCAAAAGCTGGCCGGAAAATTGGAGCAAACCCATGCACCAGCTGTCTTCTCTGCCCCTCTTCCAGCATGCAGGGCATGGGGCACAAGGGAATGGGGTGCTTCACCACTGGAACTACCAGATACCATCTAAGACAGCATCATTTGGGACTGCCCATCAGTGCCGCTCGTGGAAACTGGAAGTTCTGGACTGAAGGAGCCATACCCAACTCTGTGCTGCTCCTTCTCCATTGCTACTCAGGGGGACTGGAGAGTCTGAACCAGAATTTAAGGACTCTGAATGATCATAACCTTCCACTTATTTACTAAAAATGGCATCATGTTGCTCACCTGAGCGCACTGTACTCACCGCCTCTTGGATATGGAGGTAGAAAGGAAGAGTGGACCTGTTTCCTCACTTCAGCAGCTTGCTTTCTTGTCCAAGTTAGTTGCTTTTTAAGATCACTTATCCAAGAGGTAAAGCCCAGCAGTGAAGCATTGCCATGATTGCAAAACTGTGCGAATGGCTTTGGAAGGAAAAGTTCAAGAGAGAAGTTGTAAGTAAGCTCTGTGATTTCAAAATTCAGAGAATTCAGCAGGTCAGAATTATTGTGATTTTAGCAAACTTCACATGTAGGTAGCAGAGAGAGAATCTATCCCTTACCCTCTCCTCCCACCACCAGCAACAGAGTTTTCAACGAACTGTAGTTCACCCTCCTTTAAAACACGTCTGATTTAGAGGGAAAGTGATTGATTTTGCCAAATATGGTTTTGTGCTGGATGTTGGTAGTATGATGATAACCCTGTTTGTAAAAGTGTTTAAGTATTTGTCTAATTTTAAGCAGCTGAATATTGCCATTTTTTTCTAAGATTATCACATGCTTAAAATGACTACTTGCTTTCTTAAAATACGTATGGGTTTGGAGGTTTAAATACACCCACATTCTGCTGATAGATGTGAAGTCTTTTGAAACAATTTATATTTCTATTTTTTCCCCCAAGGTGGACACCCATGGAAACATTCTGCTAACATCGCTTGAAATTCATAATGAGGTGGCAAGCAATGAGGTCACCACCAGCGTTACGGATGCCAGAAATTCAACCATATCCTTCGACAACTCAGGAATCCAGTACAGGAAACAAAGCTCACACCGCGAAAGCCTCGGAAGGCGTTCGTCAGAAAGAACAGGCTCCCACAGCAAGAGGGGCCATTTACGAAGAAGGTCTTCGCAACTGAAGATAAAAATCCCTGATCTAACAGATGTGAATGCCATCGACAGATGGTCAAGAATGGTGTTTCCATTCACATTTTCTCTTTTCAACTTAATTTACTGGCTATACTATGTTAACTGAGTGACTGAACTTTTTTAAAGGACTTCAATTAAAACAAGTGAAGTACTACTTGCCTGCAGAGTTTATATATATATTTAT
>NW_010254543.1:0-4284 GCF_000690775.1 Eurypyga helias
GGAGGGGAGGGAAGGCGGGGGGAGCCGGGGGAGCCCCGCTGAGAGAGGCTTGACTGGAATGTGCGTGTCGTTCTCTGTTTGGGGGGGGGCCGATGCACCAAAGTGCTGGCAGGGATGGAGTACGGTGTTACCCTTGGGGGATGGTCTGGCGCCGCTTCTTTCCTTCCAGGACGCAGGTCGGTGCGAGGTATCGACTCAGCCTATCATTCACAGGACCTGAACTAGTTGTGTCAGACCCGGCGTTGCGTGGGTAAAAGCCGGGAGCGTCAGCTTTCTGGGTTTCTTGGCGTTCCCTCCGTCTCCTTGCCAGTCTCTTAAGCAGCTCGCAAATCGCGGGATGCAAAACCGAAATTTAACACTTGCCAGGTCTTTGTGTTGCTGGTTTTGTGCCACAGATTAATTTCCCCTTGTGATGACAATAGCACAAACCGAAGCATTTCCCTTTTTGCTAAGAGGAGCGTTTTTCAGATTTCCTTTTTTGTAAAAAAAAAAAAAAAAAAAAAAGGCATGGCATCGTGAACTTCGGTGAGCTCCCAAACTGCAACACGACAGCGTGCTTCTGACCTCTCCTAACACAAGACAAATGCTCAGTTCAGTACCCCCCACCTCGGTCATCCAGAGCACCCCCTTCTGGCTTTGGTGAATAAGGCTTGCTTTTTAATTTTTTTTTTTGCTTGCTTGCTGATGACGTAAAAATAACGTTTGAAGATAGTTTGTTGAGCATCATCTTAAGTGATCTGCCCTGGAACAGATTTGTGTCTAGGCTGTAACTTAAGGGTGAGTGCTGAAGGTGCAAAAACGTGGTGGTTTTATACAGCTTTCTAGGTATGTTACTGTAATTCATAGTAAATGTGTTATGTTTTCAAATATTTGAAGACGTGATCTTTACTCGGCCATAAGACGTGGATAGCAGTGGCTTCTGTTAATATCCGAGCGCTGCCCTAAAGTAACAAATGCCCTAGCTCTGTCGCCTTTGTCTACCTTGCTTTGGAAGCTTCTAGTGGAGAAGCACTGGCATGGCATAACCATGCAGCTTTTACTGAGATAGAAAATAAATACCACACTTCAGTGCTAGCATTGTGTTTCATATATTAATATATCTTAATCTGCTGCTTTTTCTATCCTCCTTAATAAGCATTGATTAACCTGTGGTGAGGAGAAAATAATGAGTTTACAACAACATGAAACTTGAGTGGGGTCACCCAAGTTACAGGATCGTTTTGGAATGTGTATCTGCCTCATGGCCTCTGAACAAACTGTGTTAACTTCCACCTCTTGCTAAAACGGTGAGATGTACTGAGGAACAGGCCTTTGGATATTTAAGCCGATTCTTAGGCTGAAGAGCAAAACAAAATAAAAATGGGCCATCGGCAACACATCTGTTTAAATAATGGATCACTTAAGATGTCAGAAATGTGACTATTTTAATTTTGTTGCTAGAATTAGAATAAAATTCAGCTCTATTAGCTTTGTGAAGCGTCTTGTTTATAGCATCTTTGCTATAACTTGGAATCGTGTTCTTTTCTATGACACCTAGATTTTTCGTTCTGTTTTGGTTGTGTTGATGAGTTGGTAAAAAATCGATACGGTTGGTCTTAGTATCCCACGATGAGCTGATCTGGGTGAAGAACTCGCCAAGTTTTTATGTCTTCGGTACTACTAGGTGAAGACATGCCAGTGCTTTTGTCGTTGTGGGTAATGCTAGGTGGTGTTTAACCAAATCAAAACCCAGGTACTGGTAAAACATTCTTTTCCAAAACTGTTTACATTTTCATATTGGGAGGTGAGACTGAGGCAAGAGAAGACTGCAAATGCAGTCTCACAGCTCAGCTGACTGGAAGATGTTAGAAATTAACTGATTTCTTCTAACAAGAAAGACTTTTCAATCTGGCTTTGATCAAGTAAATAATGACTCTGCAGTTCTAAATATTTATGAAATCATCAATTAAAATATAAAGTCCTGAAGGCAATAAATGCTTCTGATTGATCTTAAACTTCAATACTTTTTGTATATTTCTTCAATCCACGTAGTAGTATTCCTTCGACTCCTTAGCCTGTATTGTTCGTTGCTGTCTGTTGCCAAGCTGCAGTCAGTCTTCGACATGTTCAGATCTGTAAAAATACAGCTGATGCAATAGCTGTTTTAAAAATGTTTTGGGTTTTGGGTTTTTTTGTTGTTGTTTTTTGTTTGTTTTTCTTTTTATGTAAAGCATAATTTGCTTAATGTTTGACAAATGAAATGATATTCAGGAAGGTCTTCTGGAAAAAAAAAAAGCTACTTTTTTTCAGAATGAAGCCTGTTGCCATTTTCACACTTCTACTCTGGTTTTCCTTACCTCTTCTCCTTTCTTTCACCGTGTATTAGAAAGATCAAACTTCTTGGTGGTATGGCATGAGAATATGTTTTTGTAGATGACTAAAACAGATTCAGCAAGGTGATTTAAAAGCCATCTTTGGAAAGCGGTTCACTGAAACTGGACAAAGAGAGCATCACTGTTATGGAAAGCTACTTCCTGTTGTATGATTAGATTGCGTGTTTCTCATACCACATGTGAGAGAATTTTTGGTTTTGTTGGTTTTCTCATTTTCCTTCTCTAAGTATTCTTCAGAGATTGGTAGGTTTGTGGTCAAAAGACAAAAGCTGATCTTTCTTGACACTGTTTTTCCTAATGAGTGCTTTCTGTTACCAAGATGTGTCCTACTTGCTATCCAGATGCTACCTAGATGTCCGCATACCACATGCCTTGAGGGAATGAGGAATGTGACCTTTCTTGTGCAAATGTGCAGACTGCTGCCATCTACATCTCTGTGACATGTATAAGTGTTGAGTTCCTTGAATCTGTGTAGTAAATTGGTTCGAATTTATCGATGAAGAGTTGATTATAGTGACAAAGAGATCTCAGCACTGCTACGTTTCAAACAATGGTGAAATAATTTCATTCAAACTTACGGCTTTCATCAGGTGGCTGTTGCAGCTGACTTTCCATTGTAGTGCAAAATGTGAACATACGTATGGCATGTGGAATTCGAAAGGTGAACTGATTTGGCTATCAGGTTGTGGAGAATGGTTCTACAAATCCAGGTTACCTTTTTATGTTTCTTTCCTATAACATATGTTGTAAGACTGCCGTGGCTCTGTGCTATATGAGGTCTTTGTTTCCAAGTAAGCAAGTCAAACTTCATTGAAATGGGTTCCACAAAATGCTAAAATACATAGAAATTTTTGTCATTACCTGTGGTGACTACTAGCCTTAACAATTATCACATTCTAATCTTTGCAGTTATTGCAGGATGGTTGAGATGACTTAGAAGTATATTACGATGATTTTTTTTTTTAATTCTGCTTGCAGAATAAAGAGTTACGGCAGTATACTGTCAGTACTTCCAAGTAGGTTTTTTTATAGATGTCTTGATAAGATTATAAAGCCTTTAAACCCCTAAGAGCTGATTAGCTTTTAAGTTGGTGGGTTGGTTTTTTTTATTTGTTTGCTTGGGGTTGTGGGATTTTCTTTGTAAATGTTGTAGTTGAATGTTTCACTGTGGTATTCAAGATCTGCGCCTACAGGTACTGGTGAGAGTATATAGTTATTTCAAGAGCAGTTCTGTGAATTTTGATGATTTACTAAATGCTTAACTTGTAAGGAATGGTGGCTGAACTTTATTTAGACCTTCTGTTCCATATGTAGTTTAAGTGGAATTGTGTCATTTGAGGTACTCCTTTGTTGCTGTGTTTTCCATTAGTTTTCCAGCTATTCTCACATTGCTGACTTATGCCAGTCTTGCATATAGGGACGTGTTTTATCATGGTGACCAACTGTTGAGTTCACTTGCTGGTTTTGAAGCCATCTCTTCATTTCCATGTCACCATTTCTGGCCCAGCTGTGTGCGGGTCCTGTTCTCTGCATAGTAGCTGGCAGTCCCCTATTAACAGTGCCAACCAGCTGCCTCAGCTGAAGGGCCCTGGGTTCAGTCACTACAGCCGCTTTTCTGAGCAATTGGTGATGTGTGGTAACCAAACTATTTATTCTTAATGCTGTTTTCCAGAGTTGTTTGTTGTCATGGTTTAACCCCAGCTAGCAACTAAGCACCACACAGCGGCTTGCTCACTTCCCCACTCCTCCAGAATCAGAGGAAAACAAAGGCAAGAAAACTCAGGGGTTGAGATAACAACAGTTTAATAAATGAAAACAAATTAAAGTGATGATACTAATAAAATTACTAATACTAGAAATACTAGTAGTATCTTCATCACATATTAGTATATGTAATAAAAACAATTGCGGG
>NW_010254543.1:4319-23708 GCF_000690775.1 Eurypyga helias
TTACATAATCACTCACCATCCAGTCAGTCTCTGAGCAGCAAGAGCCAGACTCTTGGCCCACTCCCTGCAACTTATATACTAAGAATGACATTTTATGGAATAAAATGACCCTTTGGTCAGTCTAGGTCAGCTGTCCTGGCTGTGTTCCCTCACAGCTTCTTATAGAGAAGAAGCTGGGAACACAGATGCAGTATGAGAAGCTGAAAAAGCCTTTGACTTGATATAAACATTGCTTGGCAACAACTAAAAACATCAGTATGTTGCTAATACTCTGCTCAGCACAAATCCAAAACAACACCTCATGCTAGCTACTGTGACGAAAATTACATCTGTTTCAGTGTCTGTGTTGTGCAGCCTGGCTGGTGAAGTCTAAGAATGCTTTTACCTGCAGGTTTGGAAGTGCCTTAAAATTAAACTGCTCTAATAAAATACGTTGCTTTCTGTAAGGTCACTGGTGGATCTTGAATACTTTTTCTTCTTAGTATAGTTTTCTAAGTGGTTTAGGGGTAGTCTTGAATCCTGAGATCCTAATCTTGGCACAGGAACTGTAACTTTGAGAGTAGCCTGTTAAGATGACAGTTCTCTCTGAATGTATACTTCAGAGGCTTTTTTCCTGTCGTGTTGCATTGTTTTCTCTCCTAGATTCCTGTTAGAGCAGAACAATTAATGAACATAGAGGGTGTAAGTTTGTAATTTTTAAACTGTTTTGAGATTACTGTGCTAACTAGGTTGTAAAGTACAATGTTACTTGGTAATCTAATGTCCATGTCTGATGCTGCTTCTTAGTGGTACTGCTCTACCCAGATGTGGCCAGTCATGTATAAGATAATGAAGTAATAAGCATGATGGGTTTTTTTTTTCCCGGTAGTGTTCTCTGATTTAGTCTAAAGCACAGTAAGCTGTTCTAGCTGGTCTGTGCCATCGTGCTGAGGTCTAAAATTTCACCTATATAGGCTTTAATTTGACCCACTTTCAAAAATATTTTTTCCCCTTTGAACTTGTATTAATCCAATTTATGATATAGCAAAGTTCATTTTTACATTTAATCTTTTACCCTAAGTGTGTAAGAATTGAAATTATTTATTAGATGTCAAACCTGTAGCCTGATATTTGTTAAAATCAGATAATTACTACTGTTGCAAAACTAATTTTCCTAATCTAGTATTTATGTGCACTGTGCAGCATTCTTCCATAGTATCCAGAACAGAGGGAGACCAAGTCCAGTGGGTAATTTTGTGTTTACTGTTAAGATTTTTAAATATGGAATTTTCTATCTCTCTAGATTTAATGTAAATGTTGAGCTGAGTAGCATAGGAGGAGGCATGTTCTAGAACAGTCCCCTAAGTGACCTTTCTGTTAAATTTTTTTGGTAACCTTTTCCAAATGTCTTGACAATCACGGAATCACAGAGTGGTTTGGGTTGGTCTGCTACAATTCAGTACAGTGCTTAGGCTTCTGGTAGGCAAACCTGTCCCATACTGGCAAGTCTTATGTCTGTTCCTCTGCCTGCCTGTAGCTTATCTGATCTTCAACCTGAAATGCAAAAAGGTTTGAAGATTAGTCTGTCTTTGTTCAGTTTTCTACGAATGATTAAAATAAATGAAAATAATGCATGAAGTAGGTCGTGTAACTTGTATAATTACACTTGCTATGTCTATATGATTCTGGACAATTGCTTGCCTGTCCTGTTTTATAACCATGTGTGTTACAGGCAGTGACCTGAACACCAAAATGAAGTCAAAATGGGAGTAAATATGTTGGACACAAATTTACTACTTCCTTCTCAAAACCTTCCAGTTGCAGAGACCTGTATTAAATAGGCATGACGTTTTTGTTCATTAATTACCTTCAGAAGATCTCTGTCTTAATCCTGAAAGATGACAGAAATTAATTAATGGTTTTGCTGTCAGTGAAACTACAGTTTTATGAGATACGATGGGTCAAAATCTGCCAAGAGTATATTCAGGAACTAGCTCAACAGTAAATTCTGCCTTTCATGTGACTTGACAGAAATCTGACTCTCAGTGTGCTTTTAGGGTTGAAAGATATGTTTGATATACTTGTATCCAACAGTCTGTGGCTTCCTCTATAGTTGACAGCATGTTGGGGGGAGGGAGCACTCACAGTGGCTGTCCTCAGGGGCCTCTGTACTGCTGAAGGGAGGAGGAAAAGGCTTCTCTAGGAGTGAATAAGGATAGAAATCTCTTTTAGTCCCTAGACTGTGGGAGTGCACCTCGGTGAAGTGTATCACTCCATTTTGTCAGTAAAAGCATATTTTATTGTTAGTTGCCTGTCATAAGACAGAGGGGAAACAAAACTCTCCCGTGGTTCAGGTCCTCTCCTGAACATTCAACTTGGGTGACCGATTTGCTGCTACCTCAGTTATACCTGTGGCTTGTATGGAGGAGATAAGGTAAGCTTGCTTCCTATCACTAGGAACATGTGGCTGTATTACTAATGGATGAAGAACATGTGGCTGTATTACTAATGGATGAAAAATAAGTTTTTAAATGGTAATACTTCACTGTAACCTCGGTGAGGAACCAGAGTCAAAGGAAGCGCTGTATTACAGACAGCTTTAGGCTAAATGCTTGAAGAAATAAGTTTATATGGATTCATTTGAGCTGTGGGGGGTTTGTTTTCTTTTTCCCCATATGTATAAAATTAATTGAAGGAGGAACAATGAGGGGGTGAGACTTTGCTGTGAATAAACATCCTTGTTTTCCATCATGTTTAGGCCTCGAACCATGTTTCTAGGAGACTGTTTGGGCGGTGGTGGCACAAGGTGAAATATGAAGCAGGGGTCAGCATAAAAGGCAGAGGTGTGGTTGTCCCTGTGCATGCTGTGTTTGTCTGTGGGACAGACTCCTGGAAAGACTCACCTGCTTTTATGGGGAAGGATATCCTGCCTTTTGAGATCCTGTATTCATTGGAAGATACCTCACTTCTTCCATTCTTGAATTTTTGTTTGTCCCCATCTCTGCTCCTCAGTTGAGTCGACTCAACCTTGTTTCGAGTACTACAAGTCAATTTAGTCTCTCTGCAAATAAATATGTGCGTTTCCAAAAGAAAAAAAAAACCTCTGAGTTTTTGTTGTTGTTGTTACGACCAATACTTTGATGCAGAATCTCAGGAAATACAATTAAATATTTTCTAGTGAATCTAGCTCATGTCAGATATAAAGCTTTCTACAGAGGAAATTAGATTACAAAACTAAGAAGAGAAAAACCTACCTCTACCTGTTGCTGCTGCTGAAAGTTCACACTCTGAAGTCCTATCTCGATTAATTTACTTTCTCATTTAATTCCATTCGTGCTGCATTCATAGTTAAGTAATTTCAAAGCAGCATTTTTGATCAGACTATCTTATCAAAGTCTAAAAAAGGAAAGCATGTTTGCACTGGGTTGACAAGGTATTGTAGGGAACAAGTGATTCAAAGGTGATCCCCATTTTTCCAAGTCCTGACTTCCTGCTTGCCATCATTCTTCTTTCTCTGCTGCTACAGAACAAGAGGAATTCAAGGCAGCTGTTTCTGAGTAAAAATTGTCATAGAATCAAACTCACGCAGGTGTTTTCAATGTACTTATTCACAGTCCAGTGAAGTCTTTCATACTTCATTTTAAAAACTTAAGGATCTTCGGGGGAGTTTCATGATTGTGCAGGTACCATACCAGTGTCAGAACGAGTACATTGTGCGTTTTGCCTTTTAAAAAGCACCAACAGTACAAGGGTTGGTCCATTCTGAGGTCTCCACTGTTTTTAGGGAGAGTCAGTGGTTTCACAGCCAGATTTCTGCCCCCACCCTCTCCCACCTGTAGTCCTGACCTTCCTGACTCTTCTAGACTTTTACTTATGCAGGTTGTTCTGTTGTTTTCCACCAAAAATCTGGAAGTCCTGTATTTAAGCAAAGAAAATACCATGTAATGTTACAATGCAGGTGGTTCTCATGTTTTATAGAAACAAAAGAGCATCAGTTTAATAAGTTACTATTATCCCTGCTTAGGAGTCTAGTGTTGACTGCAGTATTTAAATTATTAATACTTCAGATCTCTTCTCTGCACCTATACTAGTCTATACAAGTAACAATTCTTGTTTTAAAGTATTCTTCTTTCAGTGCCCCTCCAAATTTTTGAAAAACAGCATAGTTAGCTGAGGCTAGAGGTCAGAATACAATGCCGAATTTTGCTTTCATTGTCTTCCTGTTACTGCATATTACAACCTTAACATCTATTGCAGCTATTCACCATTTCAGGCTAATAATCTGTCTAGATAGAGATTCATATTAACATTGTAGAAAGTGAGTGAACATTCTTCAGTTGGTCTGGAAAAATGAAGATGACATTATCGGTTAGTGGCCATGGCAAGAGGCTTGCCATCCTTTACAGCAAATGAAGGGTTTCACTAAGTGATTTATACCTCCAGTGTAAATAGTTACTTGATTGCATTTGTATGAGAACTGCTTTAATCTAAGCTAAAATTACTAAAATGACTTTTTACAAGGGCCTGTAGCGACAAGACAAGGAGTAACAGGTTTAAATTGAAAGTGGGGAGGTTTAGATTGGATATCAGGAAGAAGTTCTTCACAGAGAGGGAGGTGAAGCACTGGAACAGGTTGCCCAGAGAAGCTGTGGATGCCCCATCCCTGGAAGTGTTCAAGGCCAGGCTGGATGAGGCTTTGAGCAACCTGGTCTAGTGGAGGGTGCCCCTGCCCATGGCAGGGGGATTGGAACTAGATGATCTTTAAGGTCTGTTCCAACCCAAACCATTCTATGATTTTATGACTAATGGTGAAGAAAATAGGTAAGACATAGTCAGTTCACAGCTGGTTGCTCAGCTTCTTCAAGATGCAGGGTAAAGGCAAGAGATCTGTTTTCCCAAGTTCTCTTCTTGGGTTTGTGGGGGGTTTTTCCCTTCTGGTCATTGCAGATGGAGAAGGAAAATTACTACTGATTTAAGAAAAACTTAGATGTGATTAGACAATTTAAAGTCAGGTCTGTAGGGAGAAATTTTTCTATGCTTTGAGTATGGGTTGGAGTCTTAGTGTTAGCATGATCACGTTTCAGTTTGCAAAATTTTACAGCTTACTCTTTCACTGCAGCAATTCCTGATAAAATTATTTGGCCATTTTCTTGTGAGTAGAGGAGGTATTAATTTACCAAATATATTCACTCTAGTTCCTCCCCATATACCTAGCTGACTCTAAGAGAGAACTACATTTTTGTCAGAGTAGAGATGGTGAGTATGTTTCCAACAGAGCCAAGTTAACCTCTCTGATTCATTAAACAGTCTGTTATGACTGTAGTTACTGTGATGTTGATTATGTGAGAAGTTTAGGCCTGTGTATGTGGAATCTGTGAATAAATGGGCTCATAGTACAGTTTTTCATGGTTTTGGTTGTATGCAGAGCTAATGTGGGTAACTCTTTTCTAACCTGGACTCTCCTAAGTATTTTGTGGCCCTGCTTTTTTTTAATCAGTTTTTAAGTGCTGAATTACTTCTTCTTTGCCAATATCCTCACTGGCTACTTAGGTTGAGGTTCATAACCATTAAATTTTGACCTTCTAATCAATGCGGTGAATAATAGCTTGTCCTAATAAGAATTTTAATTGGTCATGTATTTTGTCTGCTTTTAAAACTGGTAGGTAGTTTCTGTAGCACAGGTCTTAAGTATTGATGTATAATTACTTGGCTTTCCCCTCCCTCCCCTTCCACGTTTTTTAACTTCTTGCCGTTTCCCCCAGATTGGTGGCCTGCTGCTGTTCATCTTGAAGACACAGAGTGATTATATCATGAGTAAATTATAAAACAGCTGCAGAAATTAGATGTAAACTATAAGAATCAATTATTATTAAAGCCTTAACTGTCATCTCTGAATGTAGGAGACAAAATGTGCTTTACTGTGGGCCTTCATGAATAATGTTGTAGAAGCCTGCTGCATTATAGAGAAAAAAATGCTTCAAGTGTGTCAGCAAAATACTTGCAAAGCTAACTGATACCACAACTCCTCAAGTTTGGCGTAGGAAAAATACTTCTGTTATGCTTATTTTCAAGTTGGTGTTGCAGTGGTTTCTTCTCAGTGTACTAAGCTTTAAGGTCTCAGAACACATGTCCAAGAAAAACTTATTACTTGTGATTCATAGACTACAGATGAGCTAAGAAGCTTGAAAGTGGTCTGTCAAATGGCAGATTACTCACACGTACACAGTACGATACGAAACTTACCTTCAGTGTTGGAAGGTGTGTGTAGCAGAATTACCAGCCTGGATTTCAGAACTGGGTGCTATGCACTTAAGATGTCGCTTAGAAAGATCAGCCAGCTTCCTATAGAGTTGCGAACCCGAGTTAGATTTGCCCTGATTAATTAACCTAACCTAAGACTTCACCAAGTGTGGTAACTTTACCCCTCCGTTACCTTCTAACAGCAGGGTTAGGGATGCTTGCCTTGGGCTTGCTCTTCCAGAATGTTTGGGTGATTATTCTGACTTCAGAACAATGGTTCTCAGACTAACACAATAGCAATTAAACTTAGACTTCAAACAAAGGATGATGACCTAAGTATCCCTTAGGAGGAGACACACAAGCAGTGAACAGAGAAATGTCGTTTTTCAAGTAGAGGTTTCCCTCTCTAATTTCCACTCTATTACCAAACCAAACTGCGTAAAATTGCTTACAATTATTAGATATTATTTAGGTCAACCCTATCTGGAAGGGCATGAGTAAGGACAAAATATTGCATTATAACGCTTTAAAAGTTCACTTGCATTTACTATAGAACAGTAGCAAGCATATGGCTTGCACAGTAATACGGTGCTGTAGTAATTTTATGGGCAATTATTTTTGTGCATGTGTTTTTTTGGAATCAGGAGCAGAGGGGGAGGCTAAGCAGCTTCATATTTGCCATGATGCAGTAGTGTGCAAGCAAAGACGTGCAACAACTTGTTACCTGGTGTCTGTGCATGTTCTTACGCTGTAGTTAAATGAAAGGTAATTTGCAGTAGACTGAACAATTAGGGGTGAGCCAAAATTTACCTTTTGCTTAAAGGGGTTGCAGGGAAGGTTCAAGCATGGACAGCTGTGCTTGTATTAAATGATCAATCAGTAAGTTGGAACATACACTAGGTGTAGTCAGTGAGTGGTTTTGCATTGCCTGTGAGAAATGATGTGGATGCTTTAAAAAGTCATTGTGCTTCAGGGTCTTGGTATATTGTATGAAGTCACAGGAAGAATTGTAGCAGTATGGTAAAAAGAAATGAAATCGTATCTCAGTATTACTAAGTAAGTGCTAAACTTTACTACTGTTTTTAAAGCTGTTTGGCTAAACACTCATAGCCATTTATGATGGTTCTGTAGGATGGAAGAACACAGAAATTTAACAATGCCTTCTGTTGGCATAGGCATATCATTCCAGAATAAACAAAAAAAGTTGTGCTTATCCATGCTGCTTGAGGGAATAGTAGACTAGAGCTCTAAAACAATTCTTTAGAGATGCTCTGTGCATCTGTCTTTATAGTTCTAGTACTGAAGGTTTGTGTATAATATTGCAGTAATGGGGAAGTTATTTTTTTTGCAAAATCAGTTTTGTTGTGCAAAAGAATGGGTAAGAGGTTTGTGCATAGGTAAATGTGTCACTTGTTTTCAGCTGTTGGTGAAGAAATAGACTAGAAACTTTTTTTCATTTAAAAACCTGTACATGAACTAATGTGAAAATTACAATTTTATCTTGTGGTGTTTTTTACAGAAAGCTCATTTGGCACTCATCAGTTACCTATTCTTTTTTTATCTTGATTCATATTCAGTAGAACAGCCAGCATGCGTGTTAATACCAAACTTCAGATCCAATTTTACGCATTTTTCTGTTCAATATTTGGTATGGTTTTTTGGACTAATATGGCAAACAAGGATTTTTTTTCAAAGGGCAAGCATATGGCAAAGTGTCATTGACTCCATTAGCCAACTATTATTGAATCTGGTTGAGACATTGCTATGCTATGGTGGGAGGCAGATCAAATAAGAAACTATTACATTCAAATCAGTTTAATTTTAGACAAATACTTAGTATCTAGCTTTACTGTTGACAGGCCCTAAAAAAACCCTAAACCTGCAAGGCTTTCTGGAATAGATCTTTGGAGAACTTAACTTTCTTTTGTTTTCTGGGTTATTTATGCATGTATTCTTAAAGAGATAGGCATATAGCTGTCCTTTCCCCCTAAAACATGAGGGAGTTTCAGAAAGCAAATTGTATTTAGTGTGAGACTAAACTTTAAACCTGAAATTGAAACAGCTGCTTTTTTTTCCTAACTGCATTCTGATTGTGACATATGTATGTAACTTTAAATCCCAACCCCTTTTACCTCAGGAATATGTGGAATTTGGTGGGGGGTTTTTTATTATTGTTTGGTTTTGCTTTTTCTTGTGCATGTGGATGACTAGCTTCTCCCTTTCAGGGAAAATCCTATGCATATAGTTAATTGTAAGCATCAGTTGATGTATTGATAGCTTGTCAAGTTTAGTGACAGTGGTACCACTACATACTCACTTCTAATCAGCCCATGTGGTGAGGTTTAGCCGTTAAAGATTAGTACTCTTTGGATGTAAATTTCATAACTACTGATCTACATTTCCTTTAGTAGTGGGTTACAGGCCTTTCCTGGCCTTTTTTCTCTCTCTGAAGAATGCAAAGAACATACAGAGCAGAACATAATTGAGAAGGCTTTGATCAGAGGTTTCCCAATTATTTACAGTTAATTCAAAGAGCGAAACAATGGGAGGAGCCTTGATCTCGGAATTGTTGAGCTGGACCAGCCAAAATGATCATCTATTGCAGGTGCACCTCTCTGTTCATCAAGAAGTTTAAAAATCTTTAGACAGAAGTGAGCCAGTCCCTACACAACAGGACTGAATTGAATGAAGTATCCACTAATGGAACTTCTTGATACCTTTTATATGAAAAACAAAGGATGAAAAATAGATAAAGCATGATAAAAATACAGCTTTCTTCTGATGAAAGTGGAGTTAGTCATCTCCCTTGTCCCTCTTTGTCCATCTTTAATTCCCCAAGTGGAAAAACTAACTGGCCTCTGCTTAGCTTATTTGGTAGCAGAAAGGGAGGAGGAGTCAGTTTTGTATATCTGCAGTTCCAGTGCTGTTGCAAAGATCACTCTATTTCCTGTACATGGCAGGTGGAACAGAGGCTGCACGCTATGCAATTTTCGGAAGTTCAGAGAACTGTATTAATTTCCTGGTTATACCCAACACAAACTAGAGGATAAAAGTGGGTTTTGTGTTGCTTTCACTTTAGTGACTTCTAGCCACGATACATGAATAAGGCTGCAAGTTGAAATGTGGTTGTGGAGCTGTGCTAGAATATTTTATGGACAACTAAACGTTCACAAATTTTACTGAACGGCAGGGACCAGAACTGAGACCGAGGTTTAAGCTTTGGCTGCAAGCAAATTGCCTCCAGAAACCTCTAAATAAAGGTGCATGGACACCAAGCAACTAACAAGTTTTCAAGCCTTTATTGAACAATGGTCGAAACTTCAGCGTGCTGGGTTTAGTCAGGAACGAGTTAACCCTTCACAGTGGCTGGTATGGAGCTGTGCTCCTGGATTTAGGCTGAGAAAATAAGGTGTCTTTTTAGCTGGTGCTGGGGAATGCCTGCACTGAATTCAAGGTCTTTCTCAGCTTCTGATCCTGCAGCTGCATTTCCAGCTCTCGCTGTCTCGCTACAGGCAGTGCAGGGGACACACAGTTCAGGCACCTGACCCAAACTGACCAAGAAAGTATTTCATTCCGCAGTATGTCATGCTCAGGGCAGAGGCGAGGAGGGAGCCATTAGACTTAACTTGCTAACACGCTCTAACTCCTTCATTAGCTGCTTTGCTAACTCCATTGCTGGCTCGTTTGGGAGTGAGCTGGTGGCTCTGTTAGTTTTTCTGGTCATGCTGTCACTGATGGGTCTTGCTTGGAATCTGCTGAGATTGCTCTTGGGCTGCGGCTTTCAGGCTCTGGCTCTTAGGCTTTCTGGCTCTGACTTTCCTTTCTTGGGACCTGGCCATGCATTGGTAGGTGGGTGGTGAGCAATCATAACATATGTTTTAGTTCTATTATTTTAATTACTTATTAGGCATATTTTTATATATTCATTTACATTATACATTTATATTCAGTTAGTAAATAGTTCTTATCTCAATTTTACGAGCTTACTTGTCTTTTTCCTCTGATTATTCTCCTTCAGTGGAGGAGAGGATGGGGAGCCCTGTGAGAGACGCTTTGTGTTATTTTGCTAGCCATAGTTAAACTGTCTCACGCTTTACTCTTGACAGAAACAATCAACAAGGAGAAAGAAAAAGAGGGAGAAAGAGTTAAAGGTGGAGAAATAAGAGAGATAATCACCACCCTGGGATCCAGCGTTGTTCAGGTTGTCTTCTATAATGTGGGTCCAAGTTAGAGTGGTGCCGCATGGGGAGCGGACTGACAGCCTTTTATAGTCTCTGGTTTTCCCTAGGACAGTCCCCCTAGGTGGAGTGTGATTAGCATACCATAGAGCGACCGGTCTAGAATGTTCCATACACGCACAAGTGCAGGTATTTGTTCCAGAATGTTCCAATATTGAGTCTGGGGGTTTATGGGGGTCCGTAGTGGTCACGTGCCCTCACACATCCAGTGACCCACATTTCACCTTTGTTAGCTTAGGCGCAGAGGAGACCGTTACGCTAACTGTAGTCAAGGCTGCGGTATTGCAGGGTTTTGAAATGGGGAGGAAGTGGTTAGAGCAATGCCTTGCCTCCCAGGCCGGTTCTGCGCCTGTCACCCTTCACTTCCCCAGGGCCTCCATAGTTGTTTGAGACAACCCCTTTACTAACAGTTTCTTACACCACCTTGTGACAATTGGAAGTGCTGAGGTTAGATCTCTTGATCTTGATTTCTTGTGGAGTCTTAATCTTCAGTTTCCTCTTCTAGGGTTGTGATTCTAATGTAGCGAACAGGAGGAGGAAAAAGATAATATGTCTGAATATTTCCACAATTTTCTGCTGTGCTGAAGGACGATTCTCTCTCCTGTAACAGCACTTACCAGTCACTAATGGGCTGGAATTTGTCTACAGTTATTTCTGGCGATTTCTTACTTTTGAGGTTTGCAAATTTTTATTAATATTTAGGAAACCAATGCACTGATAGTGCATTGTCCCTGCCATGGTCCAGCAGAAACTAAACACCACAGCCACTCACTCACCTCCCAATTCCCCCAGTGGGATGGGAGAGGGAATCGGAGGAAAAAGAGAACTTATTGGTTGAGATAAGAACACCTTATTTAATTTATTTTAAATTATTAAGCTAATTATACTACTACTATGATGAATATGCAATTAAAATAATACTATTAATAATAAGAAGGGTGAGGGAGAACAAGAGATTGTTGGGTGGGGGGAATTGTAAAACTGCTAACCATTGGCCAACTGATGCCCAGCTGGTCCCCAGGCAGAGATTCCCCTCCTAGCCAACTCTCCCAACTTGTACAGTAAGCATCATGTTTAATGGAATAAAATGTTCCTTTAGTCAGTTTACATCAGCTGACCTGGCTGCGTTTCCTCCCGGTTCCAGCATCAGAAACTGAAAAACTCCTTCACTTAATGTAAACATTCCTTAGCAACCACTACAAACAAATCAGTATTCTTCCAACACCAATACAGAACACAGCCTCATGCTTAACTACTGTGAAGAAAATTAACTCTGTCCTGACTATAACCAGCATTTTCCTCGCCCCTTATTTCATGCCATATATGTCATGCTCAAGTCCCACACTATTCAATACATTGTTATGAACCACCTTCCCCTGCCCATCCTATCCTACACAGATATTCCCTTAGTCTATGAACTGTATTTGCATAAAATGTGCACTGGGTTAATTTTGTCTGTTACTTTGATTTCCATCTGTTCCAGTGGTCATTCAGAACAGGAGTAGTGTGTTGCATGGAATCTTTGGGTGCCAAGGTCAGGTCAGTAGTTGGAAAACCACAAAAATAGTGTTCCTAAAAATATCAACATTATTGATCTATACCTTTCCCATGAGCTGGTGACTTTAAAAGAAAAGTCAGTAAAAGAAAATGTTGGTAACGCTCAAATACAACCTGAGGGTACAATTTAGTTAGTTTAGGGGGATTATGTTTGATTGATTAAGGTGTTTTTTGTATATCATCTTTTTAATGGTGTGAGGCTGTATGGATCATGTCTGCTGTTAAGGGAAAAATTGTTGTTTTTCAGAAAAAGCTAGAGTAATGTTTTTCTTAAGCCACATGAAGAGGATTGTATGGTGTGATAAATTCATCTTGCTTCAGGAGCCAGGGACTGCTGGGCTACCTACATGTTAGTTGAATTAAGTGTTAAGACTTATAACAGAAGAAATAAAGTTATTTTATTTTATAAGGATATGAAAATATCCCTTTGTAAGTACTTTTCACAGAAGCAAGATTATGTTAAATCACACTCTTGCCTTTTCCTGTTTAAGCTATATACTGGGTTGGTAGGATACCTCAGCAGAGGAATACATTCCAGCAGGCTTTCTAGGTGGGCAGATGCTAAATGTAGTGTAAACTGAGAGTCTTAAATTATAAGACTGTATAACCTGTTTGCATAAAAAATGATCTGTAGAACCTTCAGTATTGCCATTTAAACCTAGAAAGTTAGCATTTGGTTTAGATGACTAACAAGACCCAGCCTTGCATATGACTGTTTTGTGAGGAGGTACAACTCACATGCTTAAGGCTGAGGTACAACAATTGGGTCATTTAAAAAAAAAAAAATCAACAGTCCAACGCATTGCTATTGGAACTAGCTACCATGAGGAATAGTTCTTCTGAAGGTCTTCTAGAAACAACTGTATTTGTAGAGAAGCTCAAGATGGATTTTTCAATAGAATCGTAGAATGGTTTGAGTTGGAAGGGACCTTAAAAACCATCTAGTTCCAACCTCCCTGCCATGGGCAGGGACACCTTCCACTAGACCAGGTTGCTCAAAGCCTTATCCAGCCTGGCCTTGAACACTTCCAGGGATGGGGCATCCACAGCTTCTCTGGGCAACCTGTCCAGTGCCTCACCACCCTCTCTGTGAAGAATTTCTTCCTGATATCTAATCTAAACTTCCCCACTTTCAGTTTAAACCTGTTACCCCTTGTCCTGTCACTACAGGCCCTTGTAAAAAGTCCCCCCCAGCTTCCTTGTAGGCCCCTTCAGGTACTGGAAGGCTGCAATAAGGTCTCCCCAGAGCTTTCTCTTCTCCAGGCTGAACAAGTCCAATTCTCTCAGCTTTTCATCATAGGAGAGGTGCTCCAGCCCTCTGAGCATCTTCGTGGCCCACCTCCATCTAAATGCTTACATACTTTCAAAAAACAGCATGAGAGGAAGATGCTGCATTGCTAAAAAATTAGGCCAAGTGTTCAGTGCATTGTTCACAGCTGGATTTTTTTGACTTCTAAAAGGATATTGACAATGCCTGAAGCACTTCCAATACCAGTAGTTTTTGTTGTCACTGGTTTTATGATATGTAGAGTAAGAAAAGTTACATCTTAATTGTGATAAAAGATACCATTGGGAATAAGAAAACTATAAATGAGAACTGTTCCTGCTCCAAAAACTTTTTTAGCTGCAGAAAATGAGAAGAAACTCTTGTGTAGTTGGTAGTCATATAATTAACATACCTGTACTGTTTCAACAAAACAATGAAAAATAAGCAGATCAAAAAGAACAATATTACATGATTGCTTCCTGTAAAAGGGACACAGTCCCCTGCATTCATGGAACTTGAATGGATATCCTGTAGATCTGCAGGTGATAGCCCTAATTATTTTGCTGGCATTAACAATGAAATAGGAAAACTTCCTGCTCTTGTCTGTAGAAATGTCGGTTATCATACCCTTGTTTCTGTCTTATGTGATAGTTGTATTTTGTATTCAGCTATGGTAGGTAAAGTTCTTTGGGTTTAGAGCAGTTTCACCTTTTAAACCCATAAGGTAAAGAGGTCACTTGAATTAACCACTGTTGTTCTTTCTCTTTCTGCCCATAGTTGTGTATGCATGCTACGTGTGCTTGAAATTCAGTCTGACCCCTTCCCGAACGTTTGCTGCTGAAGTGTGAGGATAATCAACTATTTTCAGTTGCATATTCACTCATTAAAGGAGAAAGGGTGGTGAAGTTACGGCTAGTAAAGTGTTTGACAGGACTTGGCTTCTTAACAATACGAACTAATTTTGGTCCGTTGTTGGGTTTGGTAAAGTTACTTGCTTTACACTGGAAGGAAACTTGAAAAAAATCCCGCTTTCAAATCCTGTGCTGCCTCATTTGTAGTTAAAGCTTTGGCTAGTGATACAAGATCAAGTGTATGAGCTGTTGAGTTTTATGTATTGTAATGGAAAATATTGGTCTCATTTAAAATAAAAAGGCAATGGCTTGGGTAGCATAACTAATAAGTTTAAAAGAGAATGTGTTTTAAAATAAGCAAGTAGTCTGCAATTTCTTACTTTTTATGTGTGCCCTGCATTTTGGTGTTGGCTGGTTACAACTGAATATTTCACTGAAAATTATTAATGACTTGACTTGTCAAATATCAGTTAAACTTTTCTGATGAACATGATTCATTAATGAAAATTCAGTACCTCAGGGCAGTGAGTGTTTGTGAAATAAGAGCTGCCAGTATGTAAAAGGCATATGTGTGGGTTTTAGTCAGGACCAACTCCTAGAAGTTAATTTTCTTCATAGTAGCTGGTACGAGGCTATGTTTTGGAGTTACCCTGAGAAGAGTACTGGTAACACAGGTGTATTTTAGTTGTGGCAGAGCAATGTTTGTACCAATGCAAGGACTTTTTCAGTTTCTGATGCTGCACCTCTGTTCCCAGGTATCTCGCTACAAGCAGTGCAGGGGGGTATACGCATTAGATGGCTAATCAGAACTGACCAAAGGAGTATTTCATTCCATAAACACCATGCTCAGTATGTAAGTTGGGGGTGGGCTAGGAGGCATGTTGTTAGTTGGCTTTCTTGTTAGTGCTGTCACTTGTGGACCTTGCTTGGACTTTGACTGTAATGGTGTCCCATCCCAGTTTTGATTCCAGGGTAGGGATGGTTCGTCTCAATCCCAAGAGGGAAATGTAGACAAAAATGAGGTCAAATGCCCTTTATTGCAGTTTTATTATTTGTGGATATCATCGAGTGATAGGTTAGAGGCAGAAGTGGAGGGGGTAGGAAAGGAGAAGCAGAGTTTTGGAGCATGGCAGGGAGCATAGTCACCACCACAGGCCCATGGCATCCTGTCAGTCCTCAGTCTGGAGTCAGCAACATCCTGTTGTTCGTGAGTTCTCAAAAGGCATCGATGCTGGGGTCCTGCTTGGGGTATGCTGCGGTGACCTTTCATAGCCTCGATCGTCTCGCATTGGGACCTATCGGTGTAAACTTTTCTTGGCTTGGCCGGTCAACACTTGGCAGAGCTTGTTGTCTAGAGCCTCCACAAATCCGTTGCATGCACAGCCCCTGGCATAAGACGGCCCCAAGTTGACGCATGCCATGGACAGGTTTGGGGTACCCAGGACCTGTGGTTTTTCCCGCTACCCAGGACATACACCCCTTCTGTCATGTACACCACACACACAGCAACAAAGTGAGCTTTGAGACAATATGTTCTCGTCTCTGTCTTCTACACCACCCCGTGACTCAAAGATTGCTTGCATCAGGCTTTGTGGTTGGTGAGAAGTATATAGTAAAAGGTAAGAATTCGGCAGATAACTGATGACATGGATAACTACACGGTCTTTATTGGGACAGGAGCGGGGTTTCAAATGGCTCGCGTATGCTTTACACCATTAGGAGAAACAGTAGGTACAAACCGCATATTCTGTACTACGCTTCAGATTACTTGTATTAAGCAAGGAACAACACATGGCAGAAATAAAAGCGTTGCAATACCACACAACACATAGAATAAAATTAAATTTATCCATGGAGCTCCAGGAAGCTAGACGGATCGAATTCCCAACCTTTCCAGGTCTAAACGTGGCATGGGCTAATTTTCTTATTCCAGAGGTTATTAATTTAACAACGTGACCATTATCATCAATTTCTAAACAATTTGAATCATTTAACTTGCCACACATGCCCCCTTCCTCCGCTCCCAGGTAGTGGAGAACCATGCGGTGTTGCAAAGTTGCGGTTCACATTTGAGTGTGTTGGTCTACTGATAGATCCAGGGCATGCACTGTTTCATTGGTAATAAATTCCAGAATGGCTTGTAGTTGAATAGTATGTTTTAGGTTGTAAATGGGTTCTTGAGCACTACTAATTGGTTCGTTGGGGTTCCAGGTGGTGGACCCATAGTGTTGGATGATCCACTGAGCGGGCCAGTCATCTTTCCCCCATGTTTGGTCACTGCCACTTGTTATATTAGTATTAATAGATCGCGTACTTCACGTAAGATCATCATACAGCCTGATGGCCAGATCTTTGCCATCATTGTCAGGGAACAGGAAAAACAAGGGACAAATTACCCCAATATAGCATACTCCTGTCCATTTTCCTGGTAACAGTTTGTAGGCATGCTGACCGCAAACTCAGTAGTGGCCTTTTAAGGCTTGGGTACCATTTTCCAACAAACCTGTGGGTGTCCACAGGGATTGGAAATAAGTGGTTTTACTTACCCCCAGCAGATGATACGGCTCTCAGGTCTGGTGACTGTTGGGGTTCTGTAATGCTACAAAACCAAGCGCCGGAGGTTTCCCTCCATTTACACACTGAGTACTAACATTATAAATCAAATTATAATTATCAATAAGGTCCTGTCTGTGCCTAGAGTGAAGGTTCCAACACAGAGATTCTCCATTCAGTAATTTAGAAATGGTCCCAGAACAGTCACTGGTATTCCCAGAGGGAAGGGTTCCCCAAGTTATCTTTTCTGCAGTGGGTGAAGTATTATAGAAAATAATTCATGGCTGATTAGCAGGGGACCAAAAGCCAGAAAGGTGTTTTCAGTGTCTGGTTTCATTTAACCAAGCCTACCCCAGCCAACGAGGTACGAAAAACTCAACAGTGGAGTTGAACAATCTACAGTATCTCTGTGGCTCTGACTGTAAAAATGAAGACTTCCCTTTGGGTTGTGAGCAATTAACAGGCTTGCAGCCGTTAATGAGGCAGTGGTTTCCGTACGTATAGGTCCAATTGCATTTACTAATTCCCACAAAGACACCACCTTCATGAGTTCGGTTTAGACAGTAGTGGCCCTGAGCCGAGTATCATATTGGCCAGGGTGGTGATATCAGCACCTTGCTCCCAGTGGGCATCGTTTTCAACTTCACTGTAATTGTTCACTAGCCATTTGGGAGAAATGGGGACAGAGATCCACGGCCAGCTTTCCAGGTCAAATGGGCCTCTGCACACCCAGCAGTGGGTGAGATTGAATGTGTGGGCCACAGAATAACCTAAAGTCACTGTCCTGGCCCAATTATCCTGGGAAGGGGGAGATTTGTTGTTACACCCAGAGAGAGATGAAGACACAAACGAGGTCAGATGCCGCTAACAAAGGAGTTTTGTTAGAAAATAGCGATAGAAGAGAGACAAAATAGTAAAGGGGGGAAATTTAGCAAACTGTCGGGATAGAATTGCAAGAGATATGGATCCAGCGGCGTCCCGTTTGTCCATAGTCCTGTAATCTTGTGTGGGGAGGGTCCCTGTCACAGTTTGGTCTCATGGTCTTTTATAGGGTATTTTTTGCTGACTTTTGACTCCTGCAGCTGATCCCATGGGATGCACAGGACCACAACCTGACCACTTGTATGCTTTGGCAGGCTTGAGGGTCCTCTGTGTCTGGACCCTCCACGAAACGTTGTGATTGTTCCTTGTCCTTGGTAGGAACTGGCCTCCTATTTGCATCTGTTCGGTGGGCCATTTGGCCCTTATCTGTTCAGGCCTGCAGGCAACCCCTGCTGCCAAGCCACCACAAGCCAAGCCACTAGGAAGTTTCACAACTTTGTCAGCAAGCTTTGAGACAACTCAATATAAGGTCTCACACAGTCACAAACCCGTTCCTCCCCAACCCTTTTCAATTTCATTGTTGGGAAAATGCATTTGTACCCTCAGGCCATTATCTACCAGATTGTTCCCTCCTTCAGGGAGCAGAAGCATAGAGGAAGGTGGCCCAAAGCAAGATCTGTGGTGATACACAATAAATCCTAAAAATGCGATCCAAGCAATCACTACCAGTACAACACAAAGAGGTAGGATCCACAATTCCGAAGAACTCTTGGAGGTTCTCTGTAGAGTCAAAGAAAAGAGGAAGTGTCCTCAGTTCATACGAGAGAAGAGGGTGTATAACTTTATTGAAAGGAGGGACCAATCCACTTTGTGTTGATTTTGTGTTCTTTTCCTAGAGCATCTCTAGCTGTTGAGGCATATTTATTGAGGGGATTGCTCAACACCAGGGGAATGGCCCCAACGGTGGGTAGTCCAACTAAAGCAGGTTGCCCAGTGTAATGGGATAGCTTGCTGGGATGGTCTGGGACAAATGTAGCGGGATAATGGTGGGAGCTTGAGGGCAGAGGGTGGTAATTTTTGGGCACCCATTCGCTCCTCATCTGCTGTTGACAAAAGCACTTCAGAGATGCCTGTCCCACCCAGGTTCCTGGGCTTAAGAAATTGCTTAAGGAGGCAGTTAGTTCTTCCTACTATCTCATTGGCCTGGGGATAGTATGGGGTGTGAAAAGCCCATTGAATTCCTTCTAAGTTGGTTGAGTCTTGGACAACCTTGGCTGTAAAGTGGGAGCCATTATCGGACTGGATTGACTGTGGTTTGGGAAGAGTGCTAAACCACAGCTTCAGAGCGGCTACTGTGTTTTCTCCAGTTGCATGGGTGAATGCTTCTGCTTGAACCAGGCCTGAAATTTTCTACTCCTACTAGCATGTAATGTTTTCCGTTATATTTCCTGAAAGGGATAATGTAACCTATCTACCAGGCTTCCCAGAGTCCCTTTCCTATTCTTATGTGTAAGGGTTCATCTCGGAATGAACACTTGCACATCTTCTAGCCCTGTTCAGTATATTCATCAATGTCTGGGACAAAGGGGTGGAACGTACTCTCAGCAAGTTTGCTGACGATACCAAACTGGCTGTGCTGCCATCCAGTGTGACCTGGACAGGCTGGAGAGCTGGGCAGAGAGAGATCTAATGAAATTCAGTAAGGGCAAGTGCACAGTACTGCATCTGGGGAAGAAAAACCCCATGGATCAGTACAGGGTGGGGGCTGTTGTCTTGGAGGGCAGCTCTGGGGAGAAGGACTTTGGAGTCCTGCTGGACAAGAGGATGACCAGGAGCCAACAGTGTGCCCTCGCCGCCCAGAGGACCAGTGGCATCCTGGGAT